>NC_142674.1:1448771-1453771 GCF_964200805.1 Pocillopora damicornis
GAATTCTCGACAAGACAGAGGCGGCGTACCCTCGGAGATTCAAGAAATCAGGAAGTTCCTCCATATCAGCTAACTGAATGGGTTTTATAAAGCAAAAAAAGAAAGAAAGAAAGAAAGGAAAAGAATACAGTGTCATATACTTTAGGTGTTTTCCTGGTCAATGAAACCAATATTCAAGCTACATGTAGTTCGTCACTGCTGACAGGTACAGCTAAAACAAAGGGCTTCGATCTTGCTCACGTAAGGCTGCTTACGATGAACGGAGATATCGAGATACCGAAATATTGGAAGGTAACGTGAATATCGATGCCCGTGCTAAAATGAGATCGACTTCCGATTCAACATCATTCACGCCCACAGCCTGTTTGTGTGCTGAGATGTCTTTCTCACATAAGCGCAGAAGGACTATAAGAGAAGCTTTTCCTGCAACTCGACTTCGCTTATCGTGGGAGCAGCATCCCCCAACTAATCTTTGAAAGGAGCAATTGATTTCCATTTGGTACGCTCACCTCTTAAAAAAATCGGCGGCCAAACGAAAACACCATTTTAGTTTGCTTTGGAAAATTTATGGCGCGACGCTCATTATGGTTAGAAACTGTGCCTAATCTAATTAATTTTTTTAGCGCTGAGTATTTTAGAAAGCTACTCCCAATTTAATTTTTCCACTCCTGCACCTGTCTACCCTGCAAGCCGTCACAATTTACAAAATAGGATAACACATTTGTTTACGTCGTTAAAAATTAATGCAGTGAAATTTCCTCTATGCTGTAGTAACATATGCCTAATTCATTTAGCAGTCTAGGGTGACGCATGAGTGGTATCGCGCTTAAAAAATGCAAACAACGGTAATTTTAAATTCTGGATTTAAAACTTTTTCCCGGAAATAAAAAATAGGGGATAAGAAGGAAAGAAAATAAGAGCGTATTGGTAACCGAGCCTCCTTTCGAGTGACATATTATTGCGTGACACCATTGCAAAAAACGAACGTCAATGATTCATTTCATCTGTCAGGATGCTCTGGCTCGTTCTATAACTAGACCCTGTGAGCAGGGTAACTGGGATACCTGGATGGTACTGGATCCTTGGAATCAAGCGTAGTGATACTACGGGTGTCGGATTAGTATACTGAAATAGTGCGCTCAAGTCTGGCCAAGGGCATACACCTATTTCAAAACATAGGCATGCTATGCGTGCAAGAGTTCCTTTTTTGTAGGGTGGGTGGATTACTTGAAACATTGTGAGTGATGTCTACATTCTTACAAAAGGAGAGAAGAATATTTATGTGGGAAAGAACGAAAATGTCGAATTACCTCACTCACAGGTATTTTGTGGTAGATTATGTGTGTTTTGCAATAAATGTAACCAAAAATAAACTGTATTGGTGCCACGGATACCTGTTAGTACAAAATGCAGACAGCAGACCGGATACAAAATATAGACTGCAGACTGCAGAGTGGGTACAAAATGCAGACTAAGAATCTGAAGAGTTTTTACGTCTGGTATGTAATAACATGCCATCTTACAGCTTACCGAGCGTCACGCAATCGCTTTTCTGCAATCCGCCTTCACGATTATTTGCACTATTGTGGAATATTCCTGGCCCATTTCTTGATGAAAATCGATCGCAGTATTATTTCAAGCCTTTAATACAGTTTTCTTACTTTGCGCGCGAGTTGGTTGGTGTGATGTCTGTACAGATTTTATCAACGTAATAAAAGTAGATGATGTGAACAACAGTGATGGTAAAGCAAGCTTAAAACGGCAGAAATCGCCAGAAAATACAACGGATACACAGGGTATGAGTAAGTTTTATTGATTTTACGAGAAAAATGTTCATATTTCGAAATATGTAACGTTGTAAATCGACCGTACTTCGTTCCCTGTACGTGCAGTTCCTCTCGTAACTTAACACCGAGTCACACAACGCGTGACGCGTTCATGAATTAATCGTTGGCTTTTTCTCGAGACGTGAGCTTGGGCCGCTTGTGACAAGACAGTTGCGTAAACAATATTGAACATAAAAACATTATACACAAAAAAACACAGGGTTTTGGATCACGTATTTATTAAAAAAGAATATCCATACAACTTCAATGAAAACGAACATAAGATTCACCTTTCTGATCGTGAAATTAATACCATTCGTACTGTTATCGTAGCTACGTTCCTTGCCATCAAGTGAATCCAACATGTCGTCTTTCTTCACAAGCAGTTTGCATCCCAAATAATTATGTTCTTCAGTCTCACGGTAGTAGCGTTGTTCAATAGATTGCATAGAGTATATGCAGTTTGGTTTCAGATTTCAGATTTTGCTTTTTACAACAAGTGAACGTTTTTCAACTAAGACATTGGCATACTTAGCATACAAGGCATTCAAGGCTTTAATGGCTTTCAAGCGTTCGCGACTCAATCCGTTCCAAAATTACCGCTCAATAACATCTTTCAGTGTGGATTAGCCGCGATTAATACGACTTGTATATGCGTCTGTAAGTATTTTGCGCGTTTGCGCTATAATGCTCCAGGAAATCGCAATCCAAATACGTTGAAATACAAAACAACTGACCAAAGAGTTTTATAAGCAAAATCTCGTGTTCGTCATGTGACCCGGCCCTGTCTGTGCATGACAACGTCAATCATCATCAAGCTAACATGCGTGATCAGCATGTGAACACCTCATTGGATCACAGTTAGTTGTCATGGTGTTGAGGGATAACACGCGTGATCAGTATGTGAACACCTCATTGGATCACAGTTAGTTGTCATGGTGTTGAGGGCCCAATGACCTCTGGGTACTATTGCGCAATTTTTCCATTTTGTGGCGGAGGAAAAAAAAAAAAAAAAAAAAAAGACGACAAAAAAACAAAGGCATTTTATGACTGGGCTACCACAGGTATCCCAGTAAAAAACAAACTTCCATTCTTATTGTGAAAGGCAGACTTGTAAAATGTGAGTGTTCCAAGCTGAAATATGGCTATAACTGTCCAGCAATGCGACGTTTCCGGCAGGAACCTTCGTGAGATGTGTTCACTGTGATTTGGTATACACCGCCTGCAGTGCTGTACTATCGAAGCTGTTGTCAAGTCTCTTTATAACAAGATTGAGGCAAGGAACCAATCTTAGAAAGGTGTTTTTCGCCAGGTGAGCCTAAGAAATCCAGTTTACAATCTAGTATAGGTCAAAGCGATAAGATTTTGTTGGAATTATGGCTTCGATAATAAAAAGCCTAATTGGATTATCTGCGGTTGTTTACATGGCGGCATTGCGATTTGCACAAAATAGACCGGGCTACTTCTTCGCAGTAATTAAGAGCCCCAAATTAATTTTTATAACCATGGAAAGAACATTCTTTCCACTTTGTAAAAATGCTCATCTCAAGTGATTCCGAGTTATACCAGGTAGGAAAAATTTTAATTGAAAAACTGCTCCAAAATGTAATTTTTAATCAATCAAATTTTGGCTATTTTCAAATATTCGCCAATAGTTCATAGTTATGTCAACAAGCCCGTTATTAGATTTAAATCATTTTTTAATACCTCGTATACAAATAGGTAAAATTCAGAAAGACTTGCTTTCTTTTGCGCTTTTGAGGAATAACGGTTTTGTTGCCCTACTCGTCGACTTCATTTCGGTCATTTTATGGCGGTTGCGGCTCGATACAGTGTTTGGTGATTTTCTAGAAAATAAAAACAGCTCTGAACAAAAAAATTATACCACTTTTATAGACTTACCCTAAGGTATCTCTGAGCGAAATATGAGGATAGTGATTTTTCCGATCATGTGCCACCTCCCACGCGGTGATAAAAAAAATTCGCTCTTAATATGTCTTTAACGTTTAAATTTTCATGGAAAATGCTTTTCTTTGAAAGCAGAGATACAGAAGTTTTCAAAGCTGCTAGAAATAAGCTGTTTGCAAGTAATGAAAAGCGATTTGACAATCATACCTTAAGGCTTGACATGCTTCACTCATTCATGTCAATTGTGTATACCTGCCATTATAGAGGTGTCTTTAAAAATATTTTTTGGTATGGCTGTTGTTCTTTGTTGATCTTTGTTGCCAAAAAAGCTACTAAAGGCACTGAACTTCAATTTTTTGTATATAAAGCACCCTTTAAGGTGGAAGAGTAGAAGAATGTAGATTTTGATGATTGCTAGGCTCTTCTACTTACTGCAATCAAATTATTCGTCACTAATAATTTTTACTCTTAAGATATCATAATGGTAATTTTCAAGGTGTATCATTGACATTGAATAATTTGCTCAAAGTTTAGGGATTAAGACATCATCGGTCGATTCGTGGAGAGCACTGCATAGTGAGAACAGTGAGTCAGTAAAAAATAGGCCAGAATCGTATGGGCCTCTATTATATCTTCTCTTGAACTTGCCAGGTATGACTGCTCACCCCACTGTTTTTCCTTAACGTTTCACTCTTCTCTAATAAGCGTAGAAAATTAAAAAGAAAAATCATTCTCAACTCGAGTTTGAACCTGTTATTTCTTTTCTATTTTTCTCTTTCGGCTATTCTTGTTCATGACTGTCCTCTGCCTGGAAATACACGGCGTCTTTTTTAGTTTTTTTTTTTCTGTCATTCAATTCGGTAACCTCTGCTGTAACTGCTTATCATGTAGGTGGCTTTAAGCCGACAATCCATGATCTTAGCAACTTTAGTTACTGAAATATGAAACTTGCCTAACATGTTTCTCACGCAGGGAACATTTGATTTAAAGGCGGACAATTAAACTAGAACTAGAGTATCTTAATTAAAACTTGATGACGAAGACTAACGTAGGATTCGACCAGGAAGATATTTGTAGAAAACTTGAGATAAAACCTAGATTTCATTTGTACATCACAGATATTAATTCCAAACGTCAGTCAAGTTTTCTCTTTAGTTTAAAAGTAGAGAAAGTTGAAGCAGGCGAGTCTGTATAACCTGACTTCCTTTGTTTGGAATTGTGTGATTATTTAATTTTGCTGTGCAGGTAACCCCATTGTAACATGTA
>NC_142674.1:1458771-1493771 GCF_964200805.1 Pocillopora damicornis
AAACGCTCTGGGCTAGAATTAAAAATTACGAGAAACAGATATAACCGTGCATTTTAAGAAAGAAAGAATTGTACGAAACAGAGTCACTTTGTTTTTGTTGTTGACGTTATTGTAGTCATTTGAATGAAGTTAAAATCTACATTTATCGTTCATATACCAAACAATTTCACTAAGCCCCAGAATTACGTGACATCACTGTGTCACTCAAACAGTGTATATCTTTCACGCACTGAGCTTTTTGACGTTGTGCGCCCAATTGAGCGAGAAGTTTCGCAGTAAATCACTCAGAGCTCATCATTGAGCAGCGATGATATTTGTGTCTTGTGAGCTCATGAAACGGTGAGGATAGTTCACGTAAGTTTTTACATTTTCTGTATTAGCTAGTTGCGTCGCGCAAAGAAACTTGTAGGAAGCTCCTCATAGCAGCGAAATAATATTCAGTTCAATTTTGTCCATGTATATTTTCCATTTTCCAACGAGATTCCAAAGGAATGGAGATAGAGTGGATGTTGCTCTGTCTCCAGAACAACTTTTATGGCACAAAGATATGAGGTTGATTTGCAATATTTAACGTTCGTTGACTAACTCATGTAATGCAAAGATGACTATCAGCGTACAGAACAAACAATGAAAGTAACGTGAAACTTTATTTGATTTTGGCCTCGTGTTGTCTCACAAAAAAAATATACCATGTATTGAAGAAAAGAATAAAAACAGGGCAGTCATTTGGAAGTTTTATGATTAAAGAGCGTGTCTTAATACTGAGTCGGAATGCATTTCCGAGATCAGACACATGTTGTGAATTTGGATAAACACTTGACGTAGTGTAGTTTTCGGGAGGACTTGAACGATTGTAGCAAACTGACTGCTCCAGTTTTAGCTTTGAATCAAACGCGAACACATTCAGAAGCATGTGCCAATGAAACTTTTTATGCAGAAAATGTAAATGGAAAGCCGAGGCTAAAAAGGGGGCACCAGTACTACTTTCAGATACAGGGTCAACTAGGTATTACAGGAGCAAGTTGGTGTGACTTTGTTATCTATACTAACAAAGGCATGAGTATAGAGAGGATCACATCTGATCCTCAATTCTGGGACGTATACAATACAAGCTGAACTTACAGAGTTTCTTCATAAGAGCAAGCACATGATTGCAAAAACCAACAGATCCTGCTACACATGTACACGAAGCATATTTAACAACTCCACTCACTAAACAAAGTGCAACTTGTAATTTGTGGGGTGGCTCATTTTTTTTAAAGCTATGGTAACACAAGCATTTGAAATAGAAATATTGGTCATCACTTGCGCAAGTTAAGTCTTTCCGGTATTCATCATCAAGAAATGTTTTTGCCTTTTTCATGCTTGTTGGAACAGCATGGTTCTGTTTATTTCTGTCAAAGTTTTTTCCAGATTTAGAAATATGTAAATCCACCTCTGCCCTTGTGAATAATGGCATTCGTTGTAAACTTGTAGACCATCCGGCTGATGGAAATTTAACAGTACTTTCCTCAGGCATCGCATCACTTTAAGCGAGTTGTTCTTGTCTCGCCTTTCGACGCGTGTATATCAGATTTTTATCGGGATCCACAACATCTTTATCACGACCAGACGCAACATATTCAAGAACTCTTCAAAATGAAAAGTACAAAAACTATTAATCATTACATTTTTGAAACATTTCATCGAGAAAAATAACTCCTAAATCTTTTGATCTCCATTTACAATATCAAAGTCTCTTTTAATTCTAAAAAGTATCACGAACGACTGACAAATACTGTACTTACCTTTTCGACAATTGTGCCTTTGTTTTTAACCCCTTGGCTGGATCGCCACGACATTTTAACCAAAAGCGAAGTTCATCTGTTTTAAGAGCAGTCGGATTTCTTCCCTGAAGCGATGCTCCGGGGATATCTTCCTCCGTAAGACTCTGAGAAAGACGGCTACTTACAGAGCCATGAGCGGCCATATTTCTAACACGAGTAAACAAGGCCCAACTAGCCTCGTTTTCAAGTTGATCGCTCCCAATCTCTTTTCGTTCTGCATAGGGTCAATGAAACCCTGGATTTGCATTTGTGCTTGTCTAGAAGTCGCGAATAATAGAGCTTTCTATTTTTAATTCGGTTTATTTTTTAATTTAAAAGCCAGAAATTTATTTTGAGGTGAAACCTGATTGTTTGGTTGAAAGCTCTCTTTCACGTTTGTTTCCTTTTGATTTCTTTTATTTCGTAAACCAAAAAGTCAATTTGATGAAACCGCGCATAGTGATTTAAGCCCTTCTCATGCTCTCTTATAATCTGAAAAGCCACAGATTCTTGGAAGTCTATACTGTTGATGACAAATGCAGCTAATCAAACAGGCAGCACTTGAAACCGGGCTGTTTTGGCGTTACTCGTTTATAATCGGCTCAGGTTCGCATTCTATACTACAAGAGCCAGAAACATCATAACAATGTTGAACCTCTTTCGAGCGGTTCATTTGTCTTCGCAGTGTTTTGAAATTGTGTTATTTTAATCGTTTCTCGGTAACATCTTTTTATGAATAGCTTGATTTCTTAGAGCTATTAAATGTTCCAAGGCGACCCTTGATATCTCTTAGGAAAGGTACGTGATGTTACGCCAGAAGATCTTCTGCAATTTGACACATAGAAATATTACCGTCTGGAAGGAAATTAAATCCGCTTACAATACAGAATACAAAGGAAAACGTCAGGGAAAGCCACCCTCGTGTCTGTAGCTGGACAGTTCGGCTTTTCAAGAACTGCTGTAATTGACCTACTGCTCTCAAGATGTTTACATTTATAAACTCGCACATACTTGTGCAGTCAATAACAAATTTCTTTTCGATAGGATAGATGTTCAGAATATTTTAATTTTTTGTCTGTGAAGGGCTTGTCTATCTGTTAATTCTACGCCTCACAATAATTGAATATTTGATAGTTCGTTTTCCATTATTGTCAAACGTAATCAGTATTTTCAGTTGTCACTTTGTTGGGCCAAAATGGAATTTTTTGGAATTTTTGCCATTTTTTTCATTCCTCATTTTCCTAATGCTCTCCAGATTGATAGTGATTACAATATAGTTTATGCTCATAGCATGCTTCGAAGAATGCTTAGAACTGCTACGAAATTGTCGAACGTTATTTTCTTATGATCAATTCCTTGGAGGCCTCGCTTCTATTTGGATCACTTTTAATGCGCTCTGAACGAAGTACTTTACCCATAGAAACAGGTTATTAAACTTCTTTGCACGAATTATTTTAATCGCACGGAGTATTTCAATTACGGTTTACAACAGGGTATCGTCAGGGCTAAAATGAACTATTGCTGCTTTATCATAAGCACAGAGGTCACAGCTTTCGAGAAACAAAGACGCGGCGTCCAATTTTGTAAAATTAAATGTTCGTTGACTAACTCATTGTATGATGCGTAAATGATCAGCGAAAAGAACAAACTGTCAGATAATGTATTCTGCAGAAATGGAAGTCCAAAGAAATGACAGAGACCTAAAATTTTATAATTTAAACGTGTGTCTGAATACTGAGATTCAATGTGTTTCCGAGATTAGAAAGACTTCTTGATCAAATATGGAGACACAGGTCACCTAGTGTTTATGAGGAAACTGTAGAATTGGGGTTGCACTGGATCAACCAATTTATGATCTTTGCACAATCACGCCGAGGTTCTCAATTAAAATTATAGCTGGTATTCGATGGCTTGAAATATATTTCTCCATAGTTTGCCATCGTAATTTGTAAGCAAGCGAGACACGTTAATTACATTCAGCAAAGGCGGGAATTGCTTTATAAGGTCACTTGCTTCTCAAGAACAACGATTCCCGAGAGAAATTCTTCTAGTGCACATCGTTGATGCTATTTTCGGCTCCATGAAAACTAATTATCAGCGAAATGTCAAGCTTTCAACATTGCATGACAGATGGGAGTGCGTCATGTTCGCATCCTTGTAACGCCAGTCAGCTCTCAAAGATTCTTTACCGAAAGAACAAATTGGTGATATAGCACAATTTTTAAAAGCATCGAACAGAAATAGAGGTTCAATAGAATGATGACGCTAGGAGATAGTTTTTGCAGAATATTTGTACGCACATGAAAAACAGAAAACCTGCCGCACCCCACATAATTATGAGTGCCCTGTTACTGTAATATGTTACCTGTTACGTCTTACGTCTCTTTAGCAAAGAGGGCTAAAGTCCTGAAATTGTTGCATCGTTCATATAAAAGCAGGTTAACTCGGCAGGATAGTGCGTATCAAGAAATGGCCCATTGTTCCGGGTCAACTTTTCCAAACAAAAGTCCTGAGTAATTGGTAGTCCTGAGGGACTTTGGCCGAAGGGAGGCGGAAAAGCTCGTAACTGATCGAGAAAATTATCGGAGTGGCAATTTTGCTGCACTGGGGGAGTGGGTAGTGTAAATATGAACTAGTAAAATCAATCTCCATCGGTGTACCCAGGGGTAGACTTGACCCTCGTTTAGCGCATTGAGCCAAAGGTTCGCAAATTCAGAAATAATTAAATTTATCCGTATTGCAGTGACTCATTTAAACCACCTCTCTCTATATGTAAGTCAAGTCGCCTGGTTTTTACCAGTCAGTTTTTTCAACGTACAAATATATTTTTTGGTCTTACTACTGATGTTAAATACAATCGAAAGTGACGGTTTTCTGTGGAGAGCCTCGAGGCGATTGAAGACCTTGTTTCTGGCGCACAGCTGTTTTCAAACGAGGCATTCATCGTTTTTAGAACCAGCATGTTTACCTAACACGAGGATCCTTCTCTGCAAAAGCGCCGAATTCGTGTAACTATGTTGATGATACAAGATATACTGATCAAAGCAATGATTTCTATTTTTTGCGAGAGCATGTATTTGAGTTATTTTCGTTTTCAATCAAACGCGTGGCAAGATGAGGGTGTGATATTTTTTCTCTCACAAGTCTCACAATGAAGAAGGTGCGAGTTTTTTTATTTATCATTTACAAAAAAAGCAGGTCCTGCTTAAAAGTAAGTCTCTCTCATTAAAAACTACCAGAGTTTTACAGGGGATTTTAACAATCTTTGTTAAAAGTAAGGAGCTGTCAACAGCTTCTCCAAATTTTTCGCAGAGAGCAGGCGCTGGCGCACAGCTGTTTTCTAATGAGGTGCTGACTTTCTGGAACCAACAAGTCTTCTGCCTAAGAAGAGGATTCCTTCATTCAGGTACTTTGAGACTGCTTGAAGTTGAAGTGACCGTTCTACTTTTAAAAAGGAAAAGCAGATCTTTCTCGTACAAGAATTTTCTAAAAACTGTCAAAACTGAATTCTAGAAATGTTTTTAGAATGAAATACTGCTAAAAGCAAGTTTTTCGAGGTTTTGGCAGAGCGCGTTTGTTATCACTTTTTATTTGTTCCTTTTGTCTTTTACTTTGGGCGTGGCATCCAACGAAGGTGTGATTTTTTTCATCGCTTTAGGAAGATGTGGCGAAGAAGGGCTAACACTCGAAACGTCAGCTTTTTTACTCTTTACGGTGGCCAATTTACATTTTCAACTCAGTTGTTAACACTTAATTACCTGAAAAGATAGAGGGGCCGCAGCCAGGATAAAACATCTTGTAAAATTTAAAAAACGATCTCTGGCTAAAACTTTAAAGTTTTAGCCAGAGATCGTTTTTTAAATTTTACTTAATTACCTGTTTTTAATTTTGTCTAGTATTTTCAAAGCGCCTCAACGTTAAATTATCACGATAGGATTTCAATTGAGTTTTTTCCTTTTTGCTTTAGGAAATGTTGCACTTGTTTGTGGTTTTGAAAGTTAGTTCTCTTATTTTAAAAAGGACTTTCATCAACCTTTCACGTAACATATCAAACTCTTTCCCCAGTGCGACGAACATTTGTTTTTCTCGGTTCCAGGTGTACGCAACCACTAACCCCACGTAATGCGCATGCTCTCCGTTACGAATTTTCAAAATGGCGGACAAGCCAAAGAAAGAAAAAAACAAAGCGATTTTGCAATGAATACTCAACATAAACCCTCGTTAGAAAGGCGAATCCACGGAGGAAAGATACAAAACTGTATGATACTGAGATCGACATGATATTGAATCGATACCGAAAGCCCGTTTCCAACTTGCTAAGAAGCGCATTTAATTGCCTTCCGCCACGATCACTGGCTTTCTTGACAGCCTTCTGAGGACAGAATACTTTCTTTCTGAAGACTTCTAATGTGCGGCTATTGATTATTACACCTCGAATACCTGATTGCTCAAACAGTTTGTTTACGATTGTTGAAAGGACCGACTCATGGTTCTCCGTCTTCGTCTTTACATTGCTTTGAAATAGTATAGATTAGTATGCTGAAACGAAAAACTAATCAGGGATGTTTACGAAAAATCCAGCAAACAAGCTTAAAAAAGGCATATATTTAGACTTCGTACTTCAACGAACTTCACAAATCTTACTTGTTTATCTTGTAAGTAAACGATGGCAGACTAATTCCCGAAGCGCTTTCTGAGTTTCCCGATCCCTCTCCTACTGCTTTCACGCTTACAAAACAGGAAAAAATCAAAAGGAGGAAGATACAGCTGTTTTGAAACGCCATTTGACGAGGGTAAATCTGCTTTTTGTTCGACACTTTACATATCAAAACAAAGGAAATTTGTTCCTCTTTTTGATTCTGGCGGTACATTTTTAATTTGCGCCTGCGTAAAAGAGATATCGCCCGAGACCCTTCGCTCGCTCGTGTTTTGATCAAAAACGCCTTGTTAATTTCACGCAACCGCTCGGAGAAAAGGTAAAAATGACGAGGGAAAAACTTTACCTTCAAGTTAGAAAATTAGCGAAATAGAAAGCCACAATATTATAGTTTAATATTTCAGAGGTACATTGAGTGCTTTTTCCGTAGAGAATCCGCTCAATGGTAAAACATTCGAAAATTACACTCGATTTGAGTGGGGTGTTGAAGTGGGCGTGGTCACTACATTCATTTTAAGACTATTTGTACCCCATGAGTTTGATATGTTTAGTTTGAAAACTTGCTCTGGCCTCGAGGAAGTCTTTGAGCAAATACTGACGATTCGTGTCGGAATTTACTATGAATATTTATACAGCTCCACCTTGCGCGAAAGCCACGATGACCATAATTCACGGACGTCAAGAAAACGCAATACAAACGATCTGCTCAAACCTCAAGGGCTTCAGAGCTACAATACAAATTTAAGTTGACAATGAGGACAAACAGATTAAACAAAATGCGATGCAAATTTACGCTGATATGCCAAATACTAAAAATTTGTTGATAAATATTTTTAACATGACAGTTTTTAATGAGTCGTCGACATTGTAGTTCAAATAAATGTATGTAAATTTATGACTATTTATGCTGACGTCCTTTTCATATTACTCATAGTTTATTGAATTGTCGTCTGTCTTGTCTCACGCAACGTTAAATCAACACGTAATAATGGCTCGAAATTATTTGAAAAGTTGCTATTCTTGTAAAATCGTTCATTTTTCTTCCTACGGCTTTGTCACCACAAGTTAGAAAAAAAGCACAACGTTTTCCGTCCTTATGATAAAATCATCCCGACAATTTGTGCACGATGAAACATTTAGCCGGCTTCACGCACTCCGTAGGAGTTTTAAAACATATTTTAGGCGCACTTTTACCAGAATAAACAATACATTTTCCCCCATTATTTAACATAGTAAATGTTTTGTTCAAGATGACAGACAAGACAGATACCAGAAGCTGTTTATGTCTTTCTATAAGACACCAAATGACTTCATTAATAAATTATCTCCTATATCTTTCCAGCTTGTCTAATTCTTCGGCGGAAGTTGCTCAAATTTTGAATTCAAGTTACACTTGAAATTGTTTAAGTTCTCATTAGGTGTGATGTGCCACTGAAAAACGGCTTAGTAAAACGTCGGAAAAATTGTGTGATTCACATTTCTAGTCATTAAGTCTCTATTGTTTACATATGCAATTGTATTAGTCTTAATGTACGGATGGTTTAATTTGAAAACTGTCAAACAATCTTTAGAACTTATGCATTGACGAACTTTTTTCAACAGTCGTTACCTATTTGTTTTGTATCTGAGGCGAAGAACTGAACATAAATTCAAGAAAAAGTTCCAGTAAAGAAGAGTGAAATTGTTTTAAAAAAAGCTTCAAGAGATGGGGTTTTGCCTAAGTTGAAGAGGCTTGCATTTTTCAGGGAACTTATTCAGCGTCGCTCTTAAGGCCCTTTTTACCATTCGAGTTGTTATTTGATAGTTGTCTTTTAACTGTCGACTGGTCTCAATCGCGTTTTCAACGAAGTAGAGAGTACTTTATTTAGGCAGGCGATAAATTAAATCCTGGTGTTTTTTGCAATTACGTAGAGACCAAACTGTTCGAGTAAAGCTCCTGTGGACTTATTTTCTATCGATTACGACTCATCTTTCATTAAATGTGTTTTATTGGCGTGTTGAAACGAAGTAAGTACGTGCATATGTATAATATGGAATTAACAATCAAGGAAATGCAAGACTAGAAATACAGAATATTGTGGTGAAACTTGTCTTCATCCTGAACTTTTCATCTTACACTTAACGAAGGGTAAATTAGGATTTGCCTGGTTTTTACTTAAGCATTCGTGAAATAATCAGTTCGGGAAGTTCAACGCTGACAACCATAGCAATACTGCTTCCGATGAAGGAAAACAACTCAAGGCCACTCAGAAAGTTCCATTACATCGTCGTTTTATAATCGATAACAGAATCCTTGGAACCTTTTAGCCATCACCGAAACATTACAGCATTTAGGTTTTTAAAATCATGTAGGAACATTAAGCAGCAGGCTCGTAGTACATCAAGGTGGTAAGGCATCCAATAAATTTTATTCATGCCTTGAATTATGCATTGCCTCTATTTAATTTTTTACGGTCTTTTTAAGGACAGGAGTCTATGAGGAAACGGTTGCTAGATCCTTTTTTCCTTATAACTCTACTTTTGGTGTGCTGTCTTGTAAAGAAAAAAAAAAGAAAAAAAAAGAGAAATTATAATTCTGCGTAACTTAACCAGCCCAGGGAAAATGGAGGAAAATTAATACTGCCTTCATTTGCGGATTTTTGCCTATCTGGTAACAGGAATTTAGGATAATTTTATGTCTCAATTCCGCTCTCAGATATTTCCTCATGATTTCAGCTGAGATAAAGGAGGTTAACACATAAAATGCTTGGGACAAGACAAATTTGAGTAAAGTTTTTAATTGTTTTTGTTGATGTCGCTGTTACCGCTGTTATATTTTAAATTCCTAACTTTTTGTATAAAAAGGCCTTAGATAAATAGCTCCAGCCCTCTCCCTCCCAAAAATCGGTAAAAAAAAAAAAAGTTGAAACAAGAACAAAAATTGGTAGCATCGAGCATCACTTGTCTTTTGTAGAGAGCATTTTCGATATTATTTTAGGGAAGAGAACAAAAGCCATTAATAAAAGCTATACGCAAATTTTTCTCCAGTTCCTTTTCTATTTCATGATCGATAAGTCATAGAAAAAACTTTATTCTTCTTTATAAACCTTTTTTCTCTTTCTTCATTATACAAGTCCTTGAAAATTCAGATTTTTCCTACTTGAGTTTACACGATCGCCTTTGGTTATTTAGACCGATTATCATACAAAGAGGAAATTTATGCTAATTTCAATTGAGACAAGCCATCTTTTTTCTGGCATCACGCAACAGTTTCATACATGGGGTGATGTATGAATAAATTCAGTATACATTGGACAATTCGACTTTTCCCAGGAAATAGTAAACTTAGATTAAAAAATGTCAAACTCTATATTTCTATATAAAATGATTCGCCGTCTGCGACTCACCTTTTCCAAAAGTGAAGTTAGTCAACAATGCAGTCCAAGTTTTCTGTTTCTACCACGCGCGTATGACACAAGTTTTAAGTTGATCGCCAGCTCCAAGCAATGGATTAAGCTTCCCAAATCGACCTGTCGTTATGAACAAAACCTTATTATGAAAATAAATTTTAAAAAAATGCTTGCAGCTGTCAGTTCCATGTGGAAATTAATGCAAATGGCGCAAATGGATGTTATCCGCTTCGCTCGATGGAGAGAATTGGGTCTCTTAGGAATATCTTCACATGTTAACATACGTATTAGACACCGAAGTTAGTCCTTTGACCAACATTGTAAAAATTTCGATTAATTCTTTTAGGTCCAATTGACGGCGAAAAACGCTAGGAAAAGCAGATACTTAGACGCTAAGTTGTACGTTTTTAATCCAAAAACTTTTGGATTAAAAACTCCCTATTATTTAACATAGTAAATGTTTTGTTCAAGAAAATAAAATTTAAGGATAATGATCTTGTTTCTTTCAAGCAGCTGAAGATGTTTTCTCGCCAAGTGTTTGTGATACCCACATTTGGAAACTCGGTAAATTTCATTTTCGTTTTATTTCAACTACACAGAAATAGGAGTTAAGGCTGAATATCAAATCTTATCATGGGGTGAAAGTCAAACTCAAGTTTATCATGCATTAAGTACAGTCATTTCCTACCTTCCAAGATTCAACGTTCTTTGGTGCCCAACACTAGATTTATTTAGCCAAACGCGTTTTCTTTTATTAGTCTGGTAGCTTTGTTTACGATAGAAACTGTTGGCTTCAAGCCAAGATGAAAATTAATATTAGAAATGAACTTCCCTCTTCCTGTTTGGGCTCTTTGCACAAAAAGCTAAATTGGTAGAATAATACGCGGTGAAGAATTTAACTTAGTACGGATTGACTGGAGTAATGTGTCTTGGACCATAAAATGTCATTATTAATTCCTTTAAAGTGTCGCACGTCACGTTAGGTGCAAAGGCATTATAATAGAAAGATACCCGTAAAACTACATGAATTAACGACGCGCGAGGCTTCGGACGTTATTACCAGGTTTAAATCATACGCTAGAGGAAGGAGAATATGAACCTTTTTGTGCACATCAGGAACAAAATCTCATTCACGCAGCGCGAAATTTAAATACCCGCACGTTAAACAATCGATCAAATGACGATAGTCTTCTACATGATTCAACGGCGTGGTAGGCGTCGGACGTTAATACCGGTTACACATGCTCTCAGCACTTTTGTATCGCACAGTGAGCCTCTAATTGAATATATCTTTCGCCAGTTTTAAGCCATGTAAAGGAAAAAACGGTGACATTTCTTTACTTCAGATACGAAAGCTACAGTCGCCCCACCATCCACCCCACCGTGACTATTTGCATCCTAAAAAATCTACCATAATCACCCCCACGGGGAGGATTTGTCGTATCATCAGTTTTGCCGATGGTTTAAATCTGCCGCTCGTATGATAATCGGAAATTTGAAAAATCCCGCGTGTATTTTAAAGCTGTTTCCGCCATTGTTCCAAAGTAGCCATATACGGTCATTGTTAATCGTTAAACAAAGCCTGCTCAACTTTCAGTTGATCCGCTTTTCTTGATACGGGGACGCCTCCTGATTATGCGTATTTCAAGGTATTTTATGTGAGGTTTCTCTGTTCCCACTTAGCTGTAAAGGAGGCTGTAATTACCTCACGTAAGACAACTTTTCTTAAATATTAGTCTTTAGCCGAAAAGCGAACCAAATACTAGTGGAATGTTGCTAATTGTGCGCAATTACACTGATTAGTTCAAAATTAGGTCTACTAAAATCGACAACACCGCAGAAATCGAACATTGGACAATGAAAAACGTGGTTTCGGGAACTTTGATCGAGTTTTTAATATACGAAACAGGAGTAACGTGCTGCTGTCTGATAGCGCTGCTTATCTCACAATTACTCACAAGGACGTCATTGTGTTACTTGAACGGCGTTGCACTTCACTCACTGTGAAGTTGGACGAGCTTGAGGTTGCGCCGGCGTCCCAACGTGAGACTTTTATACAGTAGTAATCATTGAACAGCGATGATATCTGTTTCTTGTGAACTAATGCAACAGTGAGGCTAGTTCACGTAAGTACCAGACATTCTCTCTATTAACTAGTCTTATCGCCCAAAGAAACTTGGAGAAAGCTTGTTATAGCAATGGAATAATTCTACGCAGTTTTTTTTCAAGTGCACTGAATTAACTTCATCCAACGAGGCTCTAAAGAAATGAAAATGAAATGAGCAAGTGTTGCAAAGTCATCAGCAACAAAATGTAAGGCGCAAATATGCGAGGCTGATTTGCAACATTCAATTCTCGTTAACTACTTGATCATCAACGAACTGAAAAGATCGTTCAGAAACCTGAAATTTCGACCCCCTAAAACAGCATTCTCTCCGAGAATGAAAGGCAGAGACTTAGGAGTGTTGGGATTGAAAAGCGTCCGAAAAATGAGTTAGAATGTATTTGCCAGATCACACAGACTTTTTGGCATCACTTGACTGAAAGCTATTCAAGGCATGTCTATCTGCTTATTTTTACAACACCAATGACAGTGCACAGTGCTTGCTCATGGACGCCTGTTAATAAATTTAAGTGCTCTGTTGCAGGAAAATGAGCTAGGTACGCAGAGAGATTTTACTCAGATTTATTAGTTCCTTCCTTTATATGATTAAGTTTATTTCTTCCAAGAACAAACAAAAGGAAAGAGACGCCCTGGAGGGGTGCAATGGCATATAAGAAGATTAATCATGGGTAGATTGCAATGGAGCATATCCTTTCATTTATTCATACAACTGATACAAGTCTATATCTAAATAAAACATGTCCTTTGCCCATTGGAGCGGATATTTGAACAAATTCTGTTCCTCTTCAACGTCGACGAAGACTGCATATTTCATAACATTTTCAAATTACCTGAAAACAATTTACCTGAACTAAGCGTTTCTCAACGGTTCAGCGAGGTACAGATATAAAGCTAATTCTGATTTACTGCTCGAAATTCTGGGGGATTAGTGGGGTACCAAATCATGTATCTCTTTCTTTGAAAACCGAGCTAAAAGATTTAGCAACTTTCTCGGGCTATCTTTTCCTTAGTTAATGACCTCCGAGAGCTTACGATTGTTACAAAAATGCAAACATGACGTATCTAGATCTCGCTTCAGTCACGCAATTAATGTTTAAAGTGTCTTGTCGCTTTTCTTATTGCGGAATAAGACACCAAGTTTAGATTCAATCAGGAGTATTTAAGGAAACTTAATTTATACCCTAGGCAAAACAAAGCACTCGCTAAAAATATCTGATCCCGATCTCCATGCGTAAGGCGCGAAGAATTTCAATTGCAGGAACTGGTTTCTTCAACTTTAATTTTTCGTCTCAAGTCTTTTGCGACTACGCTACCAATGCATAATTTCCCTGTAGATAGGAGTATGTCGCTTGACTCCCATCAAGTGGAGAGCGCCAACAACCTAGCTTGGGCGTATAGCCGCCTTCTCCCTAATTCATAGCCATTGGACATACCAATGCACGGTAAAAGAAGGGTTGATTATCCCCTCCGCGCTCCCCCTTTCTTACACTCCTCTACCCTTATTTGACGAAGTTTGCAATGTAGTAGTTGGGATACGAGGGGTCCGTGACGTCATCTAAAAAGACGAATATTAGGGAAAAAATTGTTTCTTTCGTCTTGAGGTGAACTTTATGTCTACTGATTCCAGTTCATTAATAATAATAATAATAATAATAAAGACTTTATTTTACGAGGGTAACACATAATAGCATAGCTAATAAACTTTTGGCCCTCACTCAGAAATAATTACAATATAAAAACTAGTATAATACAATATAAAAATAGAAACTAATATAATATAATATAATTACAAGATAAGTAAAGAAACTAAAAAGGAAACTATACACAAAAATGACTTAAAAATTGTTGC
Source organism: Pocillopora damicornis (assembly GCF_964200805.1). Lineage (NCBI taxonomy): Eukaryota > Metazoa > Cnidaria > Anthozoa > Scleractinia > Pocilloporidae > Pocillopora > Pocillopora damicornis. The sequence goes on from NC_142674.1 coordinate 1,472,597, forward strand.
TGCGAAAAAATATTAGTCCACATATTGTGCTTAAAGCACCTTATGCTGTCCGCCATCCGTATGCGTAGTGGTATCTCGTTCCAAATTTTGGTTCCGGTGACGAGAAAAGTGCGCCCGCCTTCAGTTTCCTTGTTATATCTGGGGCACAGTACATTAAAGTTTGAATAGCGCGTAGTTCTTGAATGTCTTGAGTTGTTGATCGGAATATGCTCGTTTAAATAGCTAGGTAGTGCACCGTGGATTCGTTTAAACATTATCGACGCTTTGTCAATCTTACACTTCTCGTAAAAAGGAATCCATTTCAGTCTATTAAAGAGTTCTACGGATGGAGCCATCCGCTCTGCGTAAAGGATGACTCTAGCAGCGCGTTTCTGCAGCTTAAAAACTCTATATAACAATTCTTTATCACAATTTGACCAGATGGCGCTGACATAACTCATAACCGGACTAATAATAGACTTGTAATACTGAATGCGTTGAGGAAGCGGTAAATACGTATAAATACGTAAATTCATTCCTATTCTTCCTAACCAATAGATCAGAGCAGACACGATGTTTCTAAAATACTGCATACCACTGGCCATCTTTCTCGGGTATGGGCTTTCTAAGGGCGTGACAGATATTTCACGGCAATTGAATGGCACTGTCACTGGTAACCAGACCCTTACGCGTGCAGATGGTCCATACTTGGTCACCAGTGACCTTGTTGTCTCAGAAAATGCTAATCTTACCATAGAGCCTGGTGCAATTCTAAATTTTGTTCCATCTGTGGGGATTCGTGTTCGTGGATCGTTTCATGCAAAAGGGACACCGTCGCAGAGAATTACTTTCCGAGCGGTTTCCTGTGGAGAAACAAGTTTTTGCAATAAAACAGACGGGGCTTTATTCTACACTCACGGGATAAGACTTGTAGGTGGATCATCCTACAACAACGGGCGCCTTCAGTTGCAGTATAATGGAAGGTGGGGGACTGTCTGCAACGACTGGGGGTCTTGGGACCTCAGAGATACGCACGTGGCCTGCAGACATCTTGGCTTCCTTGGGGGAAAGCGGTATTACTATGATCCCGGTAGCGGCCCCGTGATGATGAAGACAGTTGGCTGTAAAGGAACTGAAAAGAGTCTATGGGATTGTTCTTACAGATGGATTATGAATAATCCATATTCATGTTGTAAGTTCATTTTAGTCCTAAGCAATGCTTTTGTTGTTTGCGCATGTGCCTCTCCATGGAAATATTCTCTTTCTGGCCGCAAAGCAAGTGATTATCGACAAAACTATTTAATTTTTCCATGTCACCAAAGTAGCTTAACATCTTTCTCTGTTTAGAATTTGTCCAGCAATCAAGAGTCTCCTTAGTTGGTGATCATTTCCTTTACTTTCATGACATTTAAGTAAGATTCAGTGGTTATATTGTTAGGAGAATGAATGATCCCAGGTTCAGACTTCGCTAAGCATTTGAATGCTTGGTGTAAGCTCTTTTCAACTTTCTTCCGATTTTCTTACACATCAGGCTGAGTTAAATTTGGATTTCGTGATGTGCAATTTTTGCTTTGAAACCAACACTGCGAAGCTGAACACTTCATGCGGCTATTGGGCAGAGGACTTTAAGTCTCGATATGAAAATAAATTTTCCTAAATGGTCAGCTCACCCACTCGACTTGAAACCCTAATACAATTTTATTAATGTTTTGAGAAACAGTGCAAGGATCGATTGAGGAAGAGGTTGTGTCGAGATCCCCAGAAACCACATCAATAAGGACTTTCGTAAAAGCCACAAGTTACAAAATCGGCTACTTTTAAGCCACTAACTACACTTCTATTTTCATCTCTTTTTTTTTCATGACAACGACGAATATTTCAGCTCACAGTTCGGACGTTGGTATCGAGTGTGACACTCTCTTGCCATATTTGGCCGAGATTTTTTACTGGAAAGGTATTCACTTCGAACCGACGAATTCCTCTGAGAAAAAAGGAAGCTCTTCGCTGGAGCACGTGTACATTGAAAATGCTCTCGAGGGCGTAAATGCCGTGAAAAACGCTCCAGATTTCCTTCATGTTACAATCAACGATAGCGCCTCCGGCTTAAATATAAAAGAACTTGCGAAACCCTTGGCCGTATTTGATTCTTCAATCCTGGGGCCTGTTGTGGTTGGTGTGAATATCGAGAGCTCCTGCGGTAATGTTGTTATTGAAAACGTCACAGTTCAGAATGCACGATTTGGAGGAGGTCTTATCTATAAGCGCCTAGCAGTGAGTTTCTGTTCTGTCATTCCAGAGGAAGCTTCTTTTCCTTTGCTCCTAAATGCCGCTGGAAATCATCATCTGGTTAATTGTAGAAAGGTAGGATTGAGTGCGAAAAGCTTCCAACTGTGAGGAATTTAATTTTTCTATCAAACCAGGCGAATCAATCAAGGAAAACATCACGATCTCCATGAGCTGAAAGTTTTGTGAATTAGACAGGACACTTCTTCCCTGCTATAGGTAGCGTTTTTTTTTTCGAAGGGAAGGATTTTTCATGTACAATAGGGAAGATCACAATGCAAAAAGACAGCTCCTGGTCAAGAGGAGTTTCATTCCACCCCATGTGCAGAGACCAGCTTTCAACCATCCAAAATTTATAGCCAACGCTTGAAAAAATAAGTTTTCTCTGAAGGCTAGAAGAAGAAAACACTTACATCAATGCCTCTCCTTTCATTTTCATCCGTCAAACGAAGTCATTTTGCTCCTCTTGGATGTTCAGAATATTTTTCCTCAAAAGGAAAGTATTTATAAAAGATATCTAAATGGTCAAAATGGTGAGCCAGGTTTCATGGAAGGGAGTTACCCGATCGAGCACCTCTGTAGTACTAGCCGTAACCTGTAACCTAGAGACATACTTATCTTCTAGTTAAAGAAATGAAAAAACATTTGCATTCTTCAGATTTTCAGAGCTTCACCAGGAAGAAAGATCTCTGTGTATTTGAGAACAATTAATGGGAGTGGATTTGAGTTCAATTTTACCGATGCAAGCACGGCTATCAAAACCCAACTGCACAGAATTACAAGTGACTACAATGGAAGGACATTTAAGACTGGTTTTACTTTTATATTGGAACTTTCCTTCTACTCAAAAGGAAGTTCTAACTTGGAAATGGTCGTTATGGAAGATCAAGGTAGCTATATATTTCTATTTATTTCTTTAAATAAGACGAATTGGTGTATCTGCTGTTCGCTTGAACAGTTAATCACTCATTCAAAAAGGTAGTTTTCCTTTGATCAACTAGACCGTCAGTCCTGCGGTCGGTCTGTCGGTCCCTTATTCGGTCGTGTGCTTGTTCTTTCGGTGGGTGGTTCTTTCCATCAGTCAGTCGGTCGCTTACAGTCAGTTGGTCAATAGGTAAGCTAGCTACTCAATAAAGATATCGACCAAAAAATTAATTAATTATTCAATACGAAGACAAAATGACTGCCCACAATAAGTCTAAAAATGTTTTTGGATGATGTATACTCCTCGTAACATTAACCCACTGGCTTTTGATCATTTTTAGGCGAGACTTCATCACTTGTGATATCTAACAGTACCTTTTCTAACAATTCTAAGTCTGGTATTACCATTGACAACTTGATTGGTAATTCTCGAATCTCCCGTACAACGGTGATAGGGAACAACTACTATGGACTCTATGCCAGCAACACACAAGGAAAAATCTCTGTTGTAACATCTATGTTTCGGCTTAACAAGTATAACGGTGTTAACATAACCAAGATAACAGGTACTGTAGAATTAACTAACATCAATTCCTCGAAAAACCAAGCGTCAGGAATCGTAGTCGATAGTGGAACTCTTTCATTCCATATGTACGACAGCCTTGTTGAAGAAAATGGCGGTCAAGGATTGCACATCTTAAACCAGGTCAACTCCACAATCAACATTTATAACTCGCAATTTGTTCGTAACAGTAACGGTGAAGGACTTTACTTACAGGCATTTCGCTACTGCTATGTTCGACTAGTGGAAGTACTGTCTCTTGGAAATTCGCAAAATGGGGCTCTGTTTACGAGATTATCCGATACCAGATTAAATTTCAGCTCTTGTAAATTTGATGGAAACTCAAATATAGGAGTTTACACTAACTACTTTTTTAGAGGAGGACTTAACTTGGAGAAGATTTCTACCTCAAACAATTATAGATCTGGTTATGCTTTCGAATTTGGGGATACCAACATAAACATAGAGTCTTCGTCTTCTCTTGGTAACGGAAGGGATGGTTTTTACGTGCAAAATCAAGGAGGAGAAGTTGTCTTAAAGGATTTCATTGCTGGTGGCAACAAACGAAACGGATTGTGGTTTCTAGATACCAAATCAGCTCGTCTTCGATCAGTTTATCTTCTTAACTGTAATGTTTCAGGGAACAGTCAATACGGTGTGCTGTTTTATCTTACTTATAGAATTGATCAACGCCCGGAGAACTATGTCATTACGGTTGCAAACTCCACAATTTTCAACAATTCTCTTGGTGGTTGTAAGATCTATCCTTCAAATTGCGGTTGGGGAAACGATCGGTGGCAGAGAAGTGTTCAACTTTTATTCACTGGTAATAAAGTAAAGGGAAACAAAAAAAATGGTTTGGATATTCTTGGCCCGGAATGGTACGTGTTATCTGCTGTCTTGGCCAATAACATATATTACGAGAACAGTGGACTTGCTCTGATAGTAAGACACGGGCAAAGGTGTTTCCATGAGGAATCCTCACCCTTCAATCTGCAGGTTTCATCGAACAGCTTTTTGAAGAATAAAGGAAAGAACATACTTTTCGTTGACTGCGGAACGTTACCCACAAAATGCCGTGTCGCCATCAGAAACAACGCGTTTCTAGACAATCAAAGAATCCGGCTGTTTTCCAACAATTACCTTCGTACTAAAACGCAGGCAGTTTTAGCTGTAAACGGAGGCAACGTTACCATCAAGTTTAATTCGTTTATCAATCCTTTGTTCTGTCACGAATTAGCAACTCTGCTGAAAGATCGTGAACACGTTCTTCTCGCGGAAGAAAACTGGTGGGGAACAAGAGATGAATGCAAAATAAAAGACCGAGTGTTTGACTTTGAAGATCGAGTGGAACTTGCACAGATCCAATATTATCCATTTTTGGATTCCTACAATTCAACCAGCTCTAAATTACACGATGGTGTCAGACCTTTCTGTTTTCTTCGAGGTAACAAGTTAGGAGGAACATTAAATCAAGTCCTCAATATTACAAACCAAATTGATGCCTACCAAGTTATGAGCGATGTCACAATATTGCCTGACGGCGTTTTGTTTATCGAAGGAAACATCACTTTAGAATTTCCATTAAAGAGCGTTTTCCTAGTGCAAGGAAAGGTTATTATAAAAGGTAATAAAAAAGAACGGGTGAAGTTCCTTCCAAGGAGACCATTGCAACAGGACATTAGACTCGTCAGAGGTCCTGCTCCGTGGGAAGGGGTAGTTGAAATATGGATCAACAGTACGTGGATGCCAGTTTGTATGCATACCTATAGACGCGAGGACGACATAGTATGCAGACAATTGGGGTACGAACCGGTGGACTCTTATTACCATGACCCAAGTGGAAAAGAAGAAATGTTCCTACATAATGTCAGATGCGACACAGGTCAAGGAGACAACATCACCATTTGCAACAAAAACAACTGGATTTCATCATCATCATGCATGAGAAATGTTTTGTATGTCGGTTGCAAAATCCCTTACTGGGCTGGCGTTCACCTTGCTGTGACTTCAAAGGAAAGCGTCTTCAAAGATGTTGAGGTGTGCTATGCAGGTTTTCCATATAGAAAAGACCTGACTATCCCCGGAATCGCCTTCAGAGTGGACCTCCCACGTCACGTGATCAGTGGTGTCTTTGTGAGTAATTCTGCTGCCATTGGTTTCCAGATTATGTATCCAGACCTTGTAAAAGATTCAATTAAAATCGAGAACTCAACAATTGCTAGAACTGAATCGGATGGAATACGTTTGGAGTCTCCATTTCTTAAGTTCCTGAGTACAAATGTTGTAAACACAAAAGGCTACGGATTTTCGTATCGTTACAACTGGAATGCTCTCAACACACACGTTGTAAAAATGGCAGATGCGACTGTGAAGAAGTTTATGGACATATGCACTGAAAGTGAAACATTTATTAGTGACTCTAGTGAGGTGTACTATCTAGTTGTGACATTACGTAGCGGAGCAGCCTGCAAGGCCATAATTACCGTTCCATCGGAATATACAATAGGATTGCAGCTAGTCTATCACAATGTATATGGCACAGCTTTCCGCGTGTACAATGGAACAGACAAGACAAGAGGCACTCTCTGGGATATCCATATGTTAAAATGGTATAGCCGTCCTGCTTGGATGTCTGGCAATAACTCAATCCTACTGGAGAAAAGATATGGCTATGTGGATGAAGACGACACGGTGCATTTTCTACTGTTTCTCATCAAAAGTAAGTTGAGCTATTATTTTAATTATATCGAGGTAAGCAGTGATCCTCGTCGGTAGACTGCGATTTTTGCAATTGCAAAAATATGCTTTGGGCTTCGACAGACGTTGAACCCTTTCCTTCAGATGCAATTTGGACGCTATTTGCAAAAGATCTCCAAAGCCACACAAATGGGATGATGCAAATCCTTGAGTTCATCTTTTTGTAAGCTTCTAATCTGTGATCATAAAGAATTTTTTTGTTTTCAACTAACAGGTGGTGGAAAGACGAAGATCAGATCACCAAACCTTGTAATATCCCAAAGCAATTTCAGCCACAACGGTGAAGGTGGAATTTTGTTGGGTGGAGATAACGCAGGAATAATTGAAATCGAAAACACGGACGTACGAGACTCACCCAAGAATGGCTTATCGACAGCATTTTCCCATGTTAACAGCTTGAAGCTGCTGAATTGCCAGTTCGTAAGAAACAAGATTGGAATCAAGCTCTCTTCATTTTCAGGTAACGTGAATATCGAGAACACCAAGGCTTTTAACTCGACCGAAAATGGACTATATGTGGACACGAACGGTGAAAAAACAATCCATATTGAAAATGGTGGTGTTTTCCATAGCAATGGATATGGGATTTTTCTGGTTGGTAGATATGCCGAAGTGAAACTTTCTGCAACCGGGATATTTTTTGGATGGAATTCTGCATCTTCTGTTTATTCCCGAAGTATTTATGGTTGCAGTTTGCCTTGTTCATCCTATTCCTCCTTTACAAACTGTACATTTTATGCCAACCGAGGCCCTGTAATAGACATTAATGAGTCTCCACACTCTAATCCATGGCAATTCGACGGTAACCTTTTCCTAAATAACACTCAAGGTCCAATTATTTTGACTACGCGTTATACGGGTAGATCCCACATTCCTGAATTATTTGTGAGAAATAATAGTTTCTTGTTCAACTTTTGCAAAGATAAAAGCGTCATAGACATAATAGGAGGCACAAAAGTTCTGATCATAGAAGGAAACATCTTCAAACAAAACTATGGGAGATCCGTTTATGTAGAAAAAACCTCTCGTTCAGGCGCAACTATAAGAAGTAACGTTTTCACGAACAATAGCTGCCTGAATTGTGGAGTCATTGAGATTCAGAGGATAGGTAAAGACATCGCAATTGTTGGTAACATTCTTAAATCGAATAAAGGACAGTTTATGGTTCTTCTCCAGTGCGAATACGTTGTAGGAATGAACACTGGCATGAAGAATGTAATGTTTTTGAACAATTTGCTCCTGAACAACGTGGCTGTATCATCAAGTTCCCCAACCTGTCAGTTAAAAGTCTCTGGATTTATGGAATGGAGAACATTTTCCATCAATTTCAACAGATTTAGCGGCCAAGACTTCTCAAAAGAACTTTGTGTAAGCACCCATGCCTCCTCGCATGGCAGCACAGCACAAGCTACATTAAACGTCTGGGGTTATGATGATGAGGAAGAAATCAAGAAGAGAATCTATGATGCTGAAGACAACTACGAACAGACATTCGTAATTTTTCGTCCCTACATCAGTAATGCAGGAAACACAATAAAGGGTTCGCAAGAAAATACCACCTTTAACGCGCTCTCGAAAAGCTTTCTGGGAGGAAGGATATTATCCAACATTCTTCTAAGAAAAGAGAAAAGTCCCTATACAGTTGTGTCCGATGTCACTATTCTGCCTGAAGCTTCACTTTCAATTGATCCTGGTGTTGTGGTGCATTTTATGCCAGGGGTCGGCATGTTGGTTCTTGGTTCACTATTTGTGGGCGGAAATGTACATCAACCTGTCAAATTTTCTCTTTCAAAACTTACAAAAGATGACGATTTTCTCAAAATTCGATTAGCCGGAGGTAAGTTCCCTTGGGAAGGACGTGTAGAGATACTTCACAACTGGAATTGGACCTCCCTGTGTTTCAATGAGACGCAGGGCAATAAAACTAATGACGCAAAACTGATATGTGAACACCTGGGCTATAAAGCACCATTGTCCATCAATCATTCCCATTGCGAATCGTACGGCCCTTGGGATACTTGTGCCGCTCTTCAGTGTAAAGGAAGTGAGTTAGATTTAGCAGAATGCTCTTTATCTTTCCAAAACTTTAGCTGCAACATGTCGTGTCATCTTGTGTTAAACTGTGGCGAAGGAAGGCCTTGGGGAAATATCAGATTTCTTCGCGAAGCTAGGAACACTTCAAACCTGTCAACATCAAGTTTAAAACACCTAAGAATTGAGCACTGTGGCGAGAAACATGGCCAAAACGTTGCTGCAATTGAAATGATTCAGTACGTTGCAGAAGTAAATCATGTGACTGTTCTTAACTGCACATCTGGTGGTGTGAAGGTTTGGTTCCCAGAAAAAGAGGTGATTATAACGAACAGTTCCTTCGTTAATACTGGAGGAAATAGAACTGATTTTATCAGCACGAAAAACAATGTTACACTTAAAAACGTCAAATCGATAAGAAACGAGTTTGGACTGAGTTTTCATGAAGCTTACGGTAATTGGTTTAATACTATTTCATACGGGAAAGTTAATCTGTGCTCCCCACAAAAAGTGGTGAATGTCATGGATCACAATGTATTCGTTTACTTTAGGGCACCATTCGTGTCTTTCTCAGATCTAGAGGTATCCTGCCAAATAAAAGTTCAAACAGAGGCAAGCACTGGTTTTGCCATCCAGCTACTAGTCCTAAAAAATATAAGATCTTTTCGGATAGAATTGCCTGATAGACGTGATATCTTCAGGACTTATGGTAGCAGCCAAGGTCTACTCTCAAAAAGAAACTTGATCAGCTGGGATTCTTTTAGAGTCCACTTTGATGGACGGTACAGTAGCGAAATGCTTTTGCAAATTGAACGTGTTGATATCAAAGGTTAGTGGCTATAAAATTTTCATTATTATTGTTATAATTATTATTATTATAATTATCATCATGACCATTATCAATATCTTATCACTCTCATTATCATTACTATCGTTCTCTTTATCGTTATCGTCAGTGTTCGCTATCGTTAACGTCAGCATTTTAGTTATCATTATCATTATTAATTATTGTCGTCATCCTTGTCATGGTCAACACTTTTTATTTCTTTGCCTGTACATAAAGCACAGACCGCGCATGAAAGGAAGCCGGGGGAGTCCAACTTTGAATTAGGAAACATTGACCTTTTTTTACTTTTTTTTCAATCTAGAGCCAAAACAAGCTAAAAAATTTCAACACGTCAATTTTACTTACTTCAAGTTGAGAAAAAATTTGTGATTCTGTATTTGCAAGAACTTTGGTGTCATACAAGTGATAGGAAACACCCCCATTCTAGATTCGCTATCGTAACGTCTGTGCTCTGTTTAACAACTGTTCGGTAACACCGAAGTGTATTATGTGAATGGGCAAAATGTGCCAATACGATGGGATCTGACAACAAGTCTGCCTAATTTTCTTCAGATATTCCATGCTCATTTGACCGGGGATTTTGTGACTGGAGACGCTATCCCAAATCACATTTTGAAGGAATTGCCTTGAGGAAGAGATGGTATTTTGGAAACAGTCGTTATGACCACACCTATTCAGGAGGCAATGGTGAGTTGTAATAAGTAATAGAAGATTGAACTTTAAATATTTTAGAAAGGATATTGGAATGCGTTAATCTCTTAAGTTTTCATCTATCTTGTGACCGGATATGAGTTGGCTTAAGTGAAAGCTCCAATGTCCTATGAAGTAGAAAGTTAGGTAGAAGGGCTGGGAACTCCTTCCGTCGACAAAACGTTTTCCTTCCGGCTGCTTTTGTGGATATTATTCTTCCAGTCGAAAACTTAGAAATGGATTACAGGACTGTGGGTGACTCAGTTAAACGTTCTACCTTATCGAGTGAATTGGAATTTCTTGAGAACGACTTTCCGGAAAGTCATAAGATCGTTAAAGGTCGTCAGAACAGCAGCACAACCAAAACTGGGACTCCAAATTTTTCCAGATCAGCACCCGCCAGATAATATTTAATAGAGACGACCCAATGGTAAAATTAGAATCGGGAAAAAGGACGCAGCGATGTTGTTGAAGAACTCGAGCAAAACTTACTAGGAGTGCCTGAACGAGCTGGAGCAGCGACTTGCAATTGCCAAAGAATAAATAATGAAGGAACAAAGTCAGGGGTGTGTACATTCAGCTGAATTAGAGGCAAGCAATCAAACAACTAAACGGTAGAATGACAAAGAGGGAAGACTGGAATTGTGCCAATTTCGGAAAACTGTTGGTCGCCCGATAACATTGTTGTCTCAGGAATTCAAAATACTCCGCCAGGATCTTCCTCATCGAAGTCGTGTACATTGATGTGTCAATCTCTGAGCTTTACATGTCAACTTCTAGTACTCTCAAATGATTGGCTGAGAGGAGCAATCGTGAAACTGTGTGAATTTCAATGCTGTGGATCAAAAAGAAATTTCGTATAAACTATGATCCAGTACATGAGCTTTCGAAAATCTTGTTGATATTATCTCATCAAGAAGGGGAATAATCTTGGGCAATTTCAGCTGAATTGACAGTGAGCGCTTAAACTGTAACAGAAGCAAGAGATTTTTTGGCTCTCTCCATGTTTTTCTGTAGAAAATCTAAAGTTTTAAAACTAAACCTTTAAGGTGCCATACATTTTCACCGTCTCAAATTTTATCATATATTTAGTGACGAATCGCATCCCCTGTCTTTAAGAGTACCGTTGCTTAAAATACCATCGTTAAAACAGCAACAAATGCGAGTATGTGCCAAAGACAAAGTTTCATCTTTGAATTATATCTTACGCAGGGGGTTTACTATATCTTCGGACGTCCTGGACATCTGGTTATGGTGCCTTTATCAGCCCATCAATTTCCAGCGACAACAATTACTGTTACTTAGTGTTCCATTACGTGCGGGATGACTACTACTCCAGGTTATCAGCATCGCTGTCCATTTTTCTTATAGAAGACATAAGTAATTCTTCGACCTTGCTCTGGTCTATAAGCGATTACGTGACTGACTGGAAAAAGATAGTGATTGAGCTACCCTTTGCTAATGCCAGTTACTCGATTGTGGTATTGGGATATGAAGAGTACAGGACCAGAATTAATATTGATGACCTGGCCTTCGTCAGTTGTGACCCATGTAAGTTGTGATATATTTCAAATTGACTTATACATTACAGGTGAATTGAACAGGCATGACCTGGTTAACTAACTGGGCGGTAATTAGCGAAGTACATCATCTTACCCAGTACTAATCTTTCCATCCTCAAAAAAACTGGGGAGCACCATATTCACAATGTAAACAATAAGATCCTCAGGGTTTCACGAAAAACATGATAATCAAAGAAATGACACCGTGACAGCTAAATAATTGCCTCCTTAAGTTTTATTCGTCCACAAGAAAGTGTCAGAGAACTTTTTAATTGGTGAACGTTGACATGCATGGCCCTGTGCGCAAGTTTTTTAAAAACATCCTAGCTTTTGACAAAAATGGTTCCTTGGCCAGCCAGTGTTGGAGAAATCGGGGGACACTCATCTTCTCTCAGGTGAGGTATTGTTTTCCGTAGGTGATGTTTACGTTATGTGGTAAACTTATCAATATAAGAAGGTGATTTTTTGATGTCTCTCCTATAAATTTAGTCGACATTTCCAATTCATAAACAGAAAAATGCATTAAGGCTTGAAGTAGGTAAGTGCAGCCAGGAAACTAAATACCGAAAGTAAGATAATCTTCTTTGAAGCTTGTTTGCCTTGTGTTGTACTATGAAAAGGTAAAATTTTATTTTCTTAACAGCTGCTACTGCTGTACACTTGGTAACTGGAAGTGCTTTTAGTGGTAACGAGAAACAAGGTATACATTACACGACAACTCAAAGTGAAAGCCGACATATTTTCAGAGTAGAACGTTGTCAGGTAACAAACAATGGTCTGAATCCTGTCCTTAGTGGAAGCTTACCAGGGGCGATTCACCTCAATTCTTCAAACCAAGTGTTTGAAATAGTCAATAACTACATTGCTGGAAATAACAATGGAGGTATTTATTCCGAAGTACTCAATGAAGTGTCCACGACAAGACCACCGGTCAGCCATATCCATTCAAACACCATAGAGTACAACAAAGGAGGCACATTACGCGTAGAAGGAGTTTCAGGGCCCTATATAAATGTTAACGTGAGCAATAACTATTTTTCTCGAAACTTGGCGCGAGGTTTTGATGGCAAAGCAAATAGCGTTTGTGTCATAACAAAGTTGTGGGCGATTGTTCAAGGAAATTTCTTTTATAGAAACGTCGGTCATTACGTTTTGCTGTATGATAATTCTCAAATAAGTACTGTTGGTCTTCGATTTGTGAATAATACATTGTACAAGAACGGTGCAAGGGGGCTCAATGTTATCTACGGAGCGACTATTCTGTGCAATGGAACAGCAGAAATTCATGGAAACGTTTTGCAGAATCCTAACAACCGTTATCAATTCAGTACCACAATGAGAGGGAGTCCAATCACAGTAAACGCCACTTTTAATTGGTGGGGAGAGAATGTACCAAATCTGATTTCTTCTCTGATTATGGATAAGACAACGGATTATCGACTGTCCATAACAGTTGCGTTCCAGCCGTTCGTCAAGCTACCACCCCAAACAGCTATATCAGGTCAATATTTTTGGACTTCCAGGTTCAAGTCTATCTTTTATGTTGTTTTGGTGTCTCACTCTTTCATCTAAAAATGAACCTCTTTCGTATCAAAATACTGCTCGGCTGCTTAAAACATCAATGTTCTATGAAAATGTTTAAAACTGTTAACTCTTTTCTCAAGTAGATCGAAATTGACTGTATTTTGTTTTATGTTTATCATATCTTAGAATACAAAACTGCTCATCAGTTTTTAGCTCATCAATTTTCTTCTTAGTGTCTTGCCCGCCTGAATGGATTAAAGACGAAGAGATGTGTTTCATGTACAAAGGAGGCTCCTCCACTTTCACTGACGCCAAGAAATACTGTGAGGTAAGCGCGGTTAATACTGACACTCTATTCCAGTCTCTCTTTTTCTTGTATTTTGGCTGTCTGACTATTTTTAGTTTTTTCATTTATTTCTCTTTACGCTATTCAACTTTTCTCGATCTTGTTTCCTTTTGTCCGCTCGAACTGAAACTAGATGAAATTAATTTTGAGGTGAATTGAATTCACAAGGGAGTAAGGCAATTAAGCTTGGGGCGACTTGACCTAGGGCGATATGGGGGCTTCGCTTCCTCTCCTAGTTCCTCGCATTCGCCTTCCTCGAATCGAATTTTGTTCCTTTATTAGAAAAGTGCTATATGCTCGCCTAGCGTGTTATTAATTATATGTTCGTTTGTAGAGTTATGGTGGAAATCTCGTCACCATGCTTTCAGACGAAGACAAACGACTCATAAAGCATCTTCGACAGAAAGAATCCTTGGTTCATTCAGGCGTGTTACCTTCCCTGTGGACCATAAGCAGGCGCTTTTTGAAAGAGGTGAGGAAACATCAAGCTCTATATTTAGTTTCTTTCCCACAGGTATTTTCTAAGTAATTTGATTGCCCGATAATATCATGGGCACCAAATTATACTCATAGCCTCGAATCAACCCGTGTCGACTCTTCTTTACACGATGAGTATTGTTTGTAGATCAACTAAGAACATCATCCTCGTGAAATGGGTTAAAAAATCAGCACAAGGCTTTAGACATGCATTGTTGTAGGTGCGAGGTCTTCGTATTAACACGTTTTGAAACAAGAATTGTAATACTTTCAAACTGTCATTACCTAAACGCAAATGAATTTTTTCGCGGTTTTGCTTTAGTGCCACAACATCTTCCTGTACACAACGCGAGACCTGTTTGCCATTCTGGCACCTTCGGGAAGGTTGGGATGGGACTTCGTCATTTCTCATGCGACAAAATATTTTTTAAGCTGAAATTTTCTTAATAATGGTGGGGTTATTTTTCACCGACGATAGAGAAACAAAATAACCTACTTCCTCAACTGTTAAGGCTCACTTAAGGTGCAATGATGAGACCTTCCACCATTTTTGTGTGTCCCTCTATTTGTCTCATTTACTTCTTTTGGGTCTTTTGGGTGCCTTTCTTCTCTTTTGTTTGAATATTTTTCGCGAAAAAAATAAATAGTAATAGTGTACAAGAAAAAATAGAAGTGAACATTCGAGACATTTATCCTATCATTTTTCTTTACTGCAGTCCCACAGTGGATATGATCCGAAAAATAAAGCATGTCCTGTTGTGGCAGCCACCGGAAATATTTCACAAGTTCATTGCAATGAATTTCTTCCTTTTGTCTGCGTGAGGAGGCCAGGTAAATCAGGCACAATATCATAATTGATAAATGAATTCTATCGTTGTATTAAATCATCATGCTAGATGAATATCGTTACGAAATCATTCAACCTCATCGAAATGTCTTGTCGAAATGCAGCAATCCCCAATTGATAGCTTGACTGTTCATTTACATGTATTAGTGACTCTAAATTGAAAGACAAAACCGTTAAACTTTCATCATCATAGCTGCCATGAGCAACAATGCACTCTGTCGATAATTTTGCCTCGTATAGCGCGCTATATCATCATTGCCACTGTTACTATTATGACAATGATAAGCACTTCTGTACATAACACCGCGCCCATAGAAGCATATTTGTCTATGGGTCTATAACTTGTATTTCCTCTCGTAGAATAAATAAAAGGATATCAATTTACGTTAAATATTTCTGCAAGTACTATATCACAGCGAAAATCGAGGGGAAGGGAGGGTTTCCATTCAGCCCTCTCCCGTGTCCTGTAACCCGGCGGGGGTGACACCATGTTTCAGGGATATACCTTCGTGTGAAGGAAGCAGGTATAAAAGGATAAACTCCTTTTTGGCTTCATAGTTATCCACTGCCCGAACAGCTGTTTCCATAATGGGGACTGTATAGGTGCTACGTGCTTTTGTTATCCCGGATGGACTGGAGAAGACTGTTCCAAGTTTCACTGCCACGACTTGCATAACTGTTCTGGTAAAGGTGAATGCATGGGTCCCAATGTCTGCAAATGCTACCCCGGATATTTAGTAAGTGGCATTTCTTTTCAATTCCATGATAACTCATAGCTGTGTTGACTGTAGCGAGTTTGATACCAAGCTAACAGGGCCACTTTTAAAGAGCTGGAATCAGTATTGGCTGGATAGAAACTAGATTTGTGCAGCTGGTTCTGTGTGGGTGATTTAGTGTGCTCTCAGCAAGTGATCAACAGTGTTAAACTTTATCTCTTAGAAATCAGATCTCAAGCGTCTTTATGATTTATACAATATTCATCTTCAACATCTAAAACTCATATGAAAATTTATCTGAAAGCGCGTTTTGAGATTCCACGGAAAATCTTCTCACGTGTGACATAATTTGACGATGGATACCATCATTTTGAAACAACTTTGTTAGGCTGTCGCTTACGCGTAATCACAAGGCGCGCTTAAAAAAAGCTGATGCTCTAGTTATCGTAAAAATCCCCTCTTTTGCTGCCCCTACTTTATTTAAAGAGATCGCCAAGAAATGGAAGAAGGAGGAGTGAGATCGTGCTATATATTCCAGCACATCTGGACACAATTTTGGAAACGCTAGTAAGATTAATTTTTGGAAATTTAGTCGCCATTTAGGACTCTAAAAATATCTTTAACATCCTAATCTGATTAAAAATACACCAGTCATTGTACTTTCATAAATTTACAACAATTGTGTTCGAAACCTATCGGTTTTGTCTCTGATCGCACGAGAACAGTAGTAATTACCTTAAGTTTCTGGATGTCTCTGCAGGGTCTTGGCTGCACTTACTCCTTCTGTGGAAAGTACGAAAGTTGTGCTGATTGCGTGACAGACCCGTTTTGTGGATGGTGTGACAGTTCACGCTCCTGCCTCGGAGGTTTTGCCGCAGGGCCTCCAGTAATAAGTTGTCCCGCTTGGTTTTACCACCACTGTTATACAGTAGGAGACGAACGTTGTTCACATGATATAATGGTAGGTGAAGAGTGAAAAGAACGGTATAGTAGACGGACATTCACGTTATAACAGGCAGAAACCATTAACAGATCAACCATTATACACACGGTCATAATTATTCAAACACAGAGGTGAGACACACCACGAATAGTTAAAAGTCTAATGATGGTACTTGCATAAGCATTCGTCACACCTTTCCTCTTATAGAATAATAATTTTAAAAAACAAAAGCAAAACAAACAAACTTCACCGTGTTAATTGTAAAATCTGGCCGTCACGCCAACACGTACTCTCGAAATCTTGCCGGGGGTCTTCTTTCTATCTGCGATCCTATATGGAACTTGCACTGTGTGTGTCCAGGCAATACTGTTCCAGAAATACTGGAGAACGGTGTTTCCTATGGAACGATGGTCTGGCTCCTAACAGGATTCTCGCTAGTTTTAATAATGTCACGCCGATTTCTCCGATAAACTGTACTTCCAGACTTGAAAAGGAAACTATGAGAACCCTTCGAATCCAGACAGGTAGCTGGTGTCCAGACCTTTTGCCCAGGTAGTCTCATTCGCACTATTTCACTAGGACCAACATTAGGAAGTAGCTCTGTGTGTCGATCATAGTATTTCTTCTGACGACGTTTCTTGTCAGACTTAGCACGTATATCATCACGCAGTGAATAACTGGGCCTCAGTTCGGACAACAACGAACGACTGCGACGATCCATCAACCATTGTGCAAGGCTATAAAGCTAGCGGCCATTCCCTCTGTTCGGGCGTTACGCCAATCCAACGTGGCTTGTAATTCGGAGACATCTGATTCTTTGCATTTCTCGAAAAGACGTTTCACAGTCTTTACCGCATTTTCCGCCTTGTCACTCGTTTGAGGATATCTCATCAAGGTGGTGATATGATTGTAAGACCAGCTCTTCGCGAATGATTCGAACTCTTTAGACGCAAACTGCGGACTATTTTCAGTTACTAGAGTCTCCGGTATCCCAAAACGGGAAACCTCGATGAAATTGCTGAAATAATCGGATACGACTAAAAGGGTGCATCCATTGCACTCGCAGAAGTCAGCTGCTAATTTAGCCCTGGGTCGTTTTCTGTTGAGTGGTTCCTTAGCCCGAGACGTGCGATAGGCCAGACAAACGTCACACTTAGAGACGTATCTGATGCAGTTCTTGGCCAGAACGGGTACTCTCGAACTCTTCTCAAGCATCCTTCTATTCCTATGTGTGTAGAATGTGCAACAGACATCAGTTCCCTGCGCATACAAGTGGGAACAACCAAACGAGCACCCTTGAAAACCAGCACATCTTGTACTATTAACTCGTCAAGCAAGTCAAAGCAGAATCACAAACACTCAGAAACATCTGACTTTGTTTCTGGCCAGCCATTTTGAATGGGACCACGAGGCTGTTTCAAAACTGGATCGCTAGCTGGATTGCTGTGCATAGTTTTCTTTCGTAGGGGTTAAGGCTCTTGAAGCACACGCCAAAGGCTGCCCACTTTGAAGTAACACAGCCCTAAGACCATGCTGAGGCGCATCACATTGGATCGTAACCTTCTCTCGCAGGTTGTAATAACGGAGTATTGGTGTCACAGACACAGCTTCTTTGAGTTGCTCAAATGCTCTCTCTCATGCAGCTCGTCCCAGTGCTACTTCACGTCTTGGCGGGTGAGGTCTCAGAGAGGTTTGGTGATACCTGATGATCGGGGCAGAAATTTGCTGAGGTACTGAACCATTCCTGGGATACGCTGCACACCTGTAACACTCTCTGGTCGGGGCATTTCATGTATGGCTCGCACTTTCGCTGGATTTGTTCGAAGACCTTCACTGGTTGCCACATAACCGATGAACGGAACTTCTCTCACTTTGAGCTGCAACTTGTCGCTGATTAAATGGATTCCACGCTCTTCACATCTCTGAAGGAAGGCTGAAAGACTCTTGTCGTGATCCTCTAAGGCTGCTTGCAATGAGTCACCATAACCAACAACAACAAAACCATCTGCTATGATTTCAACTCCATTCAGTCCCTCAATCAATTCGTGCGTCTTGCGTTGAAAAATTTCAGGCGCAGACTCGATTCCAAAGGGCATCCTTTTCCAGCAATAACGACCAGATGGCTTGTTAAAAATAGTTAAGGACGATGACTGCTCGTCAAGAACAACGTGTCAGAACCCACAGGCAACATCAAACACAGTAAATACTTTGGCTCCATGAAGCCTAGAAGGTCCAAACAAACGCGTAAGGTACAATTTGGCTTTGGCACAATAACCATTAAACTAATCCAAGGCGTGGGCGTTGTCACACGAACTACAATTTCTCGGCGTTCCAACTCTTCTAAAGTATCTCATAGAAGTTCACGAATGCCAAACGGTACTCGGCAAGGAGGGTGTTTAACTGGGTTCACTATTTCATCCAGCTCCATGTAATATTCGCCAGGAAGTTTACCAACTCCATCACCGAAAACAGGAGGAAAATTTTTTGACCAACTGGTCAGCGGACAAAGCAGGCTCGGCAGCGGACAGAACAGGCTCGGTTGGTGCATCATGCGCATACACGTCACCATCAGAGGTCTGGGAATGATTCAACTGGTTATTGTCCAAGTAATTGATGCTTTTTATTCCAAGACAAGCTTTCCTGCCTAGTATAGGCCTAACTCTTTTGCTGTCCTCCAGACTGCATTCAAGAAGACATCTGAAATCTTCACGCCAAACTCTCAAACGAACTCTACTAAGAATAGGAATCGATGTCCCACCAGACGAAATAATCGCCGTGCTTACTGGGGCCACGTTAAGTAAGTTAAATGTTCTTGTCGCTATTTTATACAGGTGGAAAGGGACCACGTTACATTGCGCTCCAGTGTCCGGCTGAAAACGAAGAAAATTTCCTGTATCCAATTTTAATGTTACAAGCTGCGAATCATCTACGGTCACCGCACACCAAAAACTTCGTCTAAAAATTCATCCCCCAGTTAATAGACACGACTGCCTCGCTGCGACGGTTTAGGGGCTGATCCAAAACACACGTTCGCGAAATGGTTTTGCTTTTTACACCTTATACACCTTTTTCCAAATGCTGGACAGTTTTCACGCTTTGACAAATCATGCTTACGCCCACAAGAATCACACGTTTTCACTCGGGAGTCAGCGCCTCTAGGGAATTGGCCACGCCTTTTTTCCCTCCTTTAGGCTATTTAGAAGAGGCATTTACATCGCTCGGATCTGTATCCCTAGTGATGGCACCTCCAACAACTCATCTGTTGAATCATTGTCTCGTGCGCCCGACAAATTTCATCAGTTTTCTGCAGTGACAAATTTTTTTCGGGAAGCAATCTATCTCGTACTTTTCAATCCTGAATTCCGAAAACAAGCTTTTCCTGTAAAATTTTATTTTCCGTCATGGTTTCAAATTCACATCGATCAGCTAATTGTCGTAGGGTTGTCCGATAATGGTCATACGATTTTCTCCCTTCTTGCACTCTAGAGTAAAACTTATATCTTTCAAAAGTAACATTCTTCAGCGGCTGGTAATAAGCAGCAAAACTCTCTAACACCGGCTCTCTTCTGTCACAGTTATCATCGCCAACCGTATACGTCGAGAAAACGTTTCTAGCTTCGGCTCCGATCACCGTGAGCAACGTTGCAATTTGTACGGTAGAAGGTTCCTGATGTAATTTCATAGCTACCGAATCATTTCTTCATGCTTCCTCAAATTCATTCCACTTTTCTGCCGCGTTTGAATCATGGACATTAAGCAGTGTTGGCGGCTCGCACTCGAAACATCCGTAGACGAACTCGAAGACTGCTCAGCTTCTCCGCCTCCCTGCATTTCAGCAAAAATAGTTTACGCAGGTTCGGTAATCTGATAAGGTATGGAGGCGTGGGTTCGAATCCCACTCCTGACACTATGAAACGTACGGTAAAGTAGAGAGACATTCACGTTATAACAAGCAGAAACCATTAACTTTTTTAATGCAATAGTTGATCAACCTTTATACACCGTCATAATTATTCTAACACAGAGGTGAGACACACCTCGGATAGTCAAATTCTAATGATGGTATTTGATAATGTGCACAAGAATTCTTCACAATGAGGAGAAAAAAAAATTCATGGTGCGAACACATCAACACCATGCTGCACTCAATTAGATAAGGTAATCAATGCAAGGGAGGCGGGAAGGGGCGGTACTAGCGAGTGTTGCTTATCAGTTGGTTAGATATTTATTTCTGAGTTATCTTTTGCTTGTTTGTTTGCTTCACGTTTTATGCTGCGCTGTTTTATTCTTTTTAATTTTACTATCTTAAATCCTGCGGCCCCTGACTATCAGAGCACTCTCCGCTTCAGATACAGAACAAACGAGCAGTAGTTTTACCTGAATTGCATACCGCTTTATGCCCATAGCCCTCTGTGTTTTGTTAGGTTTTCCTACCAGTTTATCGATATCCATTTGTACTGCTACGCGCAAAAGGACAACGTGAAATTGCGTTGCGCAAGAATGCCGGACAAAACATATTCGCTGCCAATGCATTATAGTCCCTGGGCACGATGACTGGTAGAATAGCTCAAAATACTATGCTCCTCAATGTTCCATGTTTATCGTCACACGATAAGGGTTTCCACATATATTTTCTTAAACAGAGGGTAAATTGTGGAGGTAGGCATTGCAACTTCAAAGATGG
>NC_142674.1:1986271-2068771 GCF_964200805.1 Pocillopora damicornis
TAATGGTTCCTCCATTTCATCGAAGACATATGTCAAGGGTCGTGAGTTCAAGGCCGCTTCGACTTCCACAAGGACAGTAGATAGCTCATCATAGTTTAACCGAGCATTTCGTATACACTTCTTCAAACTCAACTTGACCGATTTTACCAGCCGTTCAAAAAATCCACCCCACCAAGGGGCTGCTTCAACGTTGAACTTCCACTGTGTGCCATCACGCTGACACTGGGCCTGCACTCTTGAATCCTTAAAAGTTTTCCCATTGTCACTGACAATCAAGACGGGAATTCCTCTTCTTCCTTTAAAGCGAGCAAGGGCTCTGATAAAACTCTCTGCACTTAGATTTGGAACAAGTTCAAGATGAACAGCTCGGGTTGCGGCGCACGTGAACAAAGCTATGTAGACCTTATTCATATCTCCCTTCTTTGTAAATACATCCTTGACATATATGGGCCCTGCGAAGTCCACTCGAACACGTGTAAATGCAAACTCATCACTCAACCGAAATTCAGGAAGAGGAGGGGGAGGAGGAACTGCATAGCTTCTCCCCTGTAACTTCTTACAAACAGAACAGTTTCCGATCGCAGTTTTCACAGTTTGCCTCCCTTTCGTCACCCAGAATCTCGATCTTAGTTCTGTGAGTGTATCCCTCACACCATTGTGAAGAACCTTGAAGTGACAGTCATTGATAACCAGGTAGGTGAATCGTGAACATCTTGAAAGGAATATCGGAAAACGAGCATCATATGGAATCGGGGCATTTTCTAGACGACCACCACACCTCAAGATTCCCTTGTCATCCGTGAACAGTGATAACGAGACCTTGACCTGGTCAAAGTTCTTGTCATTGTAGACGGATCTCTGCACCTCCTTGATCCAAAGTTCTCTTGCTTGATTCATCTCTTCTTGCGTTACTTCTCCATTAATCAATTCCTTCTTCCTTTTACTTTGCTTGAGATTAGAAACAAATCGCAAAACATATGCGGTGACTCGCATTAGTCTTTGAAGACTACTGAACTTTTCCAAGGGAATGATGCAATCAAGATTTAGCCGATTTTCTGAAGTCGCCTCTCCAGAGGCAATGTTCACAAGAACTGAACTGTCATGCTGCTTCTTGCTGTTGTTACAGCTTCCCTTCTTCAGTTCTAGGCGAGGATCTGAATCATTACTTGTGACTTCAACAGAGTTCATTTTAAGACTTGGCCACTGCTCCTTCTCACCCCTAAGAAACTCAGGGCCACTCCACCACAACTGATTGGTGATCAATTTCGAGGTCATTGACCCACGCGAACAGATGTCAGCTGGATTGGATTCCGTGGGGCAATAATTCCACTGAGCTGGCTTTGTAAGTCGACGGATCTCAACCACTCTGTTTTGAATGAATTGCTTGAATTCTCTACTTACACCCCAAATCCACCACAGAGCAATTTGAGAATCTAACCAGCAATGTACAGAATCAACTTTCAATGTTCCGTCAAATGCTGTCAACACCGTATTGACTAATCGGGCCAGAATGAGAGCGCCTACTAACTCCAGTCGAGGTATGGTTTCTCCATTCATCGGGGCAACTCTGGTTTTTGATGACACAAGCTGGGTGAAGACAGTTCCAGTGGCTGTTTCAACGCGTAAGTACACAACTGCTCCATAGGCCTTCTCACTTGCATCCCCAAAACCATGGAGTTGAACACTTTGTAAATCTGCTTTTGACCAACCATGGAAGTAGTGTCTCTTCAGTTGTACCACTCCCACCTTCTTAGCATCTTGAACAAGCTTTAACCACTGTTCATGGATAAATGAATCCACAGGGTCATCCCAACCAACCCCTGTCTTGCAAATAGATTGAAAGATGATCTTCAGTGGAATGATGACTGGACTCAGTAGTCCCAAGGGGTCATACAGCTTGCTTGTTGTACCAAGAATAGCTCTCTTCGTAACCAGACAAGCATTGTCAGTTTCTAGTGAAGAGGTCAGATCCAAGAGCAACAAATCTTTCTCCCTGTCCCAACCAACTCCAAGTACTTTGAGTTTTGATGTGGTGAAGTTCTTCGCTGTCCCAAACAGAGAACTTGAGTAGGTTTCATCTTCCTCTTGAATCGGGTGTTCCTTAACAAAACTGCTTGAAACTTGATGAGGCTGACTTTCAGATTGTCCAATTCTTTCCTGCAGGACTTTGGAGTTGGAGACCCACTTTCGCATATTGAAGCCTCCATTCTTGAAAGACGACTTCAGATTCTCATACATCTCGAGAACTGAATTATCGGAATCATCTCCACTAACAAAATCATCCACGTACAAACTTTTCAGAGTTCTCTCAGCAAACTCTCTGGGAATGTCAGCAGAAGATAAATGATGACGAATTGTTGCGTTTAATAAGAAGGGACTTGAGGAGACACCAAATGCAACTCTTGCAAATCGATACACTTGGAGTTTCGGGCGACTGCTTGTGATATCGTCAATCCACAGGAAACGAAGATAGTCACGATCTCTTGGGTGAACTGAAACATTTAAGAAGGCTTTCTCAATGTCTCCTATGAGGGCTACCTTGTGAGCCCGGAACCTCAGGAGGACGTCATAAATGAGAGGAGACAGTGGGGGACCAGCATACAGACAGTCATTAAGGCTTGGTGTGTTCCTTCCTGATCGAGCACTGGCATCATAAACAATACGCAGTTTAGTAGTGTCCTTGTCGACACGGATCACTTCATGATGAGGAAGGTAATGTACCTTGCCCACACCATTATTAGTACCTTGCTCCACTGGTTCCACGATTCCCTGTTTCTCCTGATCTCGGATGACGTCATCATAGTGCTCTAACACCTCAGGCTTCAAATTCAGACGCTTCAGCAGTGAAACTAGCCTTGACTTGCACAATGCAAAATTATCTGGAAGCAGCTCATGGTCTTCCTTGAAGGGTAGCTGTACTTGATATCTTCCCTCTGTAAACTCAACTTTGCTCACAAATTTGTCATACAGAGACAAACTGTCATTTCGAATCCCAAGTGATTCATAGTCCCAGAATTTTCCAAGTTCAAAGGCAATTTCATCCCGATTGACAACAATCGCTTCCACTTTCAGAACATGGGTTGCAGTAAGATTCACTGTGTTAC
Source organism: Pocillopora damicornis (assembly GCF_964200805.1). Lineage (NCBI taxonomy): Eukaryota > Metazoa > Cnidaria > Anthozoa > Scleractinia > Pocilloporidae > Pocillopora > Pocillopora damicornis. The sequence goes on from NC_142674.1 coordinate 1,989,376, forward strand.
CATTGTCATTGTGAGACATAATCATGGTGGGACCAGAGAGGACATATCCTAGTTTGGTGGCAAGGGCAACAGGCTCCCACGGTGCACCTCTTACTATGGTTCCTTCGACCAATGACCAATAATGATCAGCACCAATGAGAATGCTGATAGGCAGATCTCCTCTACCACATCTGTCGGCTAAAGAGAGGCCGTGCAGATGTTCACAGCTAGACTGAACGAGCCCTGTGGGTTGTTGGGTCAGGGGGCCACATATGACTGGTACCACATAGGCTTGTATGTAGACAATTGCATCACACATGGTTTTGATACCCACTTGAGCAATTTCGCATGTTCGTAATCTGGCATCAGACTCACCAAAGGTTTTAATCAGAAGTGACTCTCTACCAATCACTGGTAACTTCAGTCTGTCTTTAAGGTTCTTAGTTATGTAAGATCTCTGACTGCATGAGTCAAATACCAGGCGAACACTTAGGGAAGAAGTGTCATTATCTGGACGCACAACTTCAGCGGTTGCCGTCTGCAACAACACAGACCCTCTAGACTGATCCACATACATACTGGTAGATACACTGGCCACATTATCTTGATCTTGCCCACCCAGGGTTGATTGAGAACCACCGCAAATTGCTACATGGTGAGCTCCTTGACATTTAAGACATTTCATATGAGCTTGACAGTTACGTGCCAAATGTCCTTGCTTGAGACAAAGGAAACACTTGCCTTTCCTTTTAAGAACTTCCTTTCTAGATTCAGTACTTGTGACAACATTACACTTAGAACTCTGATGGTTTTGATTGCAAAATGAACACCAAACACGAGAAGACTGCTTATCCTTAGAACTGTCAGTGTACAAAGCTGATGTAAAAAGTGGCAACTCACCTCTCTGATTTGAGGATCTGAACTCTTTGTTTTTGACGAGACATTGTTCTCTCAGTTGCAGTTCCTTGTGAAATTCAACCAAAATATCTTTCAGATTCCATGTCTCCGATTCCAGATTGCGAGTGATAGCGATTCGAAATTCCTCCGGTAATTTCTGCATAACTATTGGTGTTAAGAAACAACCATACATCTCGGAAGAGATTTCCATACCTTCTAATCCACGAACATGAGATTCCACTGTGTCGTACAAGCTTCGGAGTTTCTTAACTTCACCAATCGATTCCACCTTGGGGAGTTTGGTGAGTACTTCGATGTGGCTAGAGATCACCATCTGCCGATTCCCGAATCTTTGTTTCAGTAGATCAACCGCCTTTTCGTAGTTAGCACTCGTCAGGGCTAGACCGGCGACCGAACTTTGTGCAGTGCCAGTGAGAAGTGATTTCAGATAGTTGAATTTATCCACGGAAGACAGATTTGGGTTCTCGTGAACCGCAGACTCGAAAGATTCCCAGAAAGGATACCAATGCATGGGATTTCCGTGGAATTTCTTCAGCTCAAGCTTGGGTAACTTTGCATGAGTGAAGGCTTTCGAAACGTGACCTTGAGAAGTTCCCGCGCTTTCGGGAGGAACAGGTTGCACCACGGAGGGGGGTTTCTGGCTCTTTCCCTTACTTTCTTGAGCTTCCAAAACAGATTCTAACTCTACAATACACTCCTGAATGGAGCTCATTAGCTCACAGCTCTCACAGACTTCGGTATCAATAACTTCAACGTCATCCACCAGATCCACAATTTCGCGGTCGAGCGATTGAAGCTCCGAATACTTTGTTTCAAGAGCGGTTCGAAGAAATTTCAGCCTTTTCACTTCGACGAGATTACCTTCAGCGATTAACCCTTTAGCATCTCCGATAGTTTTCTCGACAAACTTTCGATGACCGTCGCGAAATTTCCTCAGATTCTTCAATTTCTTCTTCCCCGACTGCGACATGTCACCCACGTGCTTCCAGCTCGCATTCACAACAATTTCATTCAAGACGTTCTTCAGAGCGGTAGAATCCCGGTTTTCGATTCCCGGGTCTCGGCACCAAGTGTATAAAACGGATACAACAGGACAACTAAAGATAATAGTAAAGACTGTAAGAATAGCAATATACGAGACAGTTTTTCACGCACTCCTAATTCACATTCCTTCGTTGAAGAGTTTTCTTTTTATCAAGAGTTCAAAGTTCAATTCGTGGGGGGTAAGAAACAAACAAAAATCACGTGACTCTCTCGGTCCAGTTTTCAACAGTATCAACTGTTTTTATCTCTTGATCCTGATGGAGCGCAATGTTTGTTACCTCAAGTTTATTCTGAGATGGAATCTAGTTGGGTTTCCTCTCTCACAAACTAATCTCATAATAACTTCAGTTGTAACACTATGGGTTCCCGAGGAAGTGTGCGCTATTTCTTTACTGGGGGAATTTAAAAAAATCACCTAGTTATTTAAGCGATGACTTAACATTGGTTCATTAAGGAGGAGACACAGCTTTAAGTGCAAAGAGTAGTTTAGCTAATTGTTTATTGTTTGACCTTGGATGCTGTCATCGAACCTGTCCCGATTATACCGAGCAACTATTGGCGTTTGAAGAAACTCTTCAGTTCTAGCAACCTTGAGTGGTTTTTTTATTATTATTATTATTTCTAAGCAATTTTTAAACAGAAGATAAGTTTAGAGCACATATCAAGTACCAAAAAGTCAATAATTTTTATAGAAAATTCCAAGAGATGTATATTTTAGACTCTGAGAATGCAATCAGTAATGCTAGATTCGTTCAAGTTCCCCCACTTTGTCAAGGCGTCAAATGAACCGTGTGTTTTATTCCTTTAGACTTGAGGGCATCCTTAAATTCCTCCCATATTTGCGAGCAACTCTTTAAAGTTAAGTTTCAAGCTACCTTTCATGACCGATGTTAGTAACTATCGCGAAGAACGAAAAATAAAGCTTTAACTAACGTTTATATAAAAAGATCAAGAAGTTTGAAATTCAGGTGACAGCTTTTTGGATTTTTGGAATTTTTTTATCATCTTAATAGCAGTCAGTGAGCAAGTTTCCTGTATGTTTTACGAGTCGGATCTTGCTTAACAACCTGGTCGCTAATCTGCGACGTTAAAAAAGTGTCAGTCCCCTTTTCTGTCATTGATTATCCTTCTTGACCCAAATACGAACAATTTGCGATAACCGAAGCGTTGCTTGACACGTCAGGCCAGGTTACTAAGTGCATTACTGTCCACCAATAGATCATAACAAGAGAAAAATTATTTTCTCTTGGTCCTAAGTAAGAACCGAATAAAATGCGTGAATGATTCACCTTATTATATTATTGAAATTACTCAACGACACTAAGTTAAAGAATTTTTCTAGTATAAACCACACAGATACCAAAAGTAGTGTACTTTAGTCAATATAACGGAAAATGGTCGGAAATTTAACTCTTGCGCGCGATTGTCTCTTCGGCTTCTCGGAAGTGAATAGTACTTGTAATCATTTCCGCTCATACTGGCCAATCAGCGCGTGCGAAAGGCACACTTCACCTTTATGGTAAATACCAACATAACTTTTTTATTTTCCTGATGAATTCAACAATGTGGTAAATAGATTTCGCAGTTAATAATGTAAGAGAGAACGAAATCAAATTATGGATAAATAAATAGATGAGGAAATAGGGATCAGATAATCATAATGTCAAAAGCTATTTATATAGCGCTATTACTAAATGCGCTTTAACTTAATTACTGCAAACCACTGAACTAAAAGCTATACAAAAAAAGACATTTTAAGCTGTTTTGTTTTTTCATTTTAACTGGCGAAGCTACTGCAGGTGTTAATCGATAATGGCAGTGAGAACTAGAGACTGGAGCTGCCGAGTGATCGAATGCGCGGACACCAAGTGTAGGCCAGTTGACTCTTGGAGCGGACAGATATCTATTTCGCGCTCAATTCTCCCATCGATTCCGCCAAAAATGTAAATAAACAAGGATACAGAAAAACAACATGTGGTCTCTTTTCCGCCTTTAATGGTTTTAATGGAGCGGGCTAAATTAAAAGTAATCTTTTGAAGGATCTTGACAAATTGCAGTTTCCGCTACTCTGACACCCAACAAATGAAACTTTTAATAAGTATCTACTGGACCTCCAAGATAACATTTCCTCTAGAATTCCTGTGAATTTTTCCTGAAAACGGAACAGAAAAGGATTCTAAGACAATCTTTGTGCGTTGCGTATGGAAGCAAGAAAAGGTCAAATAAGTATTCGCGCTGCCAGGTGGTAAGTGTTATGTAGTTTGTCAAAATAGAGCCGACAACTGTGCTGATTGTTATGCATCATGCATATTCAATGAGGTTTGAGTGTTGTGAACACAAAAGCGATCACTCACTTGTCACCTTCAAAAGGCCAAACTGTCTCCTTCGCCTTAGAACGCTGAAACCCACAACTTATCCTTCAGAGACACTTTTTTTTTGACGGGAAGGGAGCCGGCGAATAAACAAACCCATTTGTGCACACATGGCGGATATCGATTTGCCACAGTACGGCGAGGAAGATGAAGAAAATTGCAAAGACGTCAAAAAGAGCAGAAGAAAGCGGTTAGTACCATTTCTACGTACCAGATATATTTTAAAACAGTAATTGCTTATTATTCGCCGAATTCTGCGATAATTATCAGCCTGAAGTCGCCCATTTCCGAAGGTCAGTCATTGCTTACCAGGTATATACATCTCCTCGTTTCTTGGATCTGTGCAAATTCTGGAAGACAATCATATCTATCGAATGATGTTTGCACATAAAACGAAGATGAATGCGGAGATTAGAGGAGGCAAATTAAAAATATTGGTTTTACTAAACGGAGTGAAATATTGCGACTGCTGTTAAAATGTTTTTGTCGTAGATAAGATAAACGACTGACCAAAATGTTTCTCGCGATAAAAAAAAACCGCAAGTAAAACTTCCGAACATTCGGAGGAAAGGTCGCGAAATTTTCAATAAACCCTCGGCAGACAAGTCTGTTTATTGTCAAAGTTTTATTAGTCCTTTGTATTGCAAAGCTTTTCCTGATTTTTCAGAAACCCTTCCCGGCCAGCCGGCACAGTGACATGAATAACTCGTCTATTTAACGGATAAATACGAAAGTGCTGGCTGATAAGTAAGAAATTTAGGGTCTTTCCTATTTAGAGACCCGTCGTGAAAGTTTAGCATACTGTTTACGCGAGGCCCTTCAACAAAGCGTTTGTAAACACAAAGCAACTTTAGGGATTTTAGTCTCTACATAAGCTGCTATATTGGATAATAAGTATAATAAGGTTTCATTTGAATGGACTGATTGGGTGTGAAAATACTTCTGCGCAAACATTATCGACAAATCTTACAGGATATTTTACTTGATATAATTTTTGCTTGGCAGGGAATTTACAAATGAGTTGTTTTCCTTAATTTCCTGCTAGTATATTTGAATTAAGTCAACAAAATTACCTTTTTGGTTCCTCCGAACAGTTTGCTCAAACTGGCGTTAAGATGTTTGATGAACAGAGAATAATAATATTTTTCACCACAGTTAAAGAGTAAAATTCACTTATTTTTAGCAATTCCCTGATAACTGTTTGCTAAACGTGTGATCAAACAAACCAAAATTTTCTAATCTGCGAATTCTGCATTAGTAAGCTGCGACCTTAAAAATGTGATATTATAAGCTTTGAGGTGGATTACAAGTTAGCCAGCCTTTCTTGCGGTTTGGCGCAAAACCCGCTAATTAGGGGTATGTTTATGATAGCTGGTTAAGGCGATGTTGTGAATAATAATAATAATAATAATATTGTCAGGTTTATCCATACTTCTGGAGACAGTTCACTGCCGTGATGTAAACTATTTCAAAAACACAACGAACCATTAAAACCAAGTTGTTTTCTTGGTAGGAAGTTTCACATTAACGCGGCTTTGATGCGCAAAAGTCAACAACCGTAAAATTGTGCTTGAAATTGTCAACGAACGATTAGATCTGATTGTCGGTGGGCAAGATTCGCCCAGTTACGCGTGACGAACACCGTGCGTGTTTTGTGCTTTCACGTATTGCTTATTTTTGTGTGCGAGAAATAAGCCCTCGTGAGTGGCAAATTTGTGTAAATTTCGCGTTGGAAAGCCACGAAACGCGCAGAACTCAGAGAAGTGGAGGATTGAGAACGCTATCAAAATTTCTCTGGCTCCCAAGAGGAGACGGGGGAGGGGTGGAGGGGTTTTGATGGTGCTTAACTTGTTGAACTATTTTTTCCAGCCCCCCAAATCCCACGTCATAACCGATCTTGAAGATGTAACGAAACGCCCAGTTCCCCCCCCCCGCCTCCCAAAAAGTGGGAGGGGGGGGATGTTGCAAGAAAAACCAAAGAACGGCAATGGAGGATATTGCGATACCCAAGGAGCCCTTACCAAGTCTTTTTTTTTTGAAGGGAAGGGGCGGCAGTAACCTCGCCAGGTATTTTAAAGAAAAAATAACAGTTCATTAATTGCTTTTGATCAGACTCTCAAATTGTTTTCTTAAAGTAATATAATATTTCCACTCTTTTTCCCAACACCAATATATGGAAACCCTTACAATATTTCAGATTAAATATAGTTCTATTTTTATCGTTTAACACACTGAAAGCGAAGAGATCGTCAGCAGTTTGAAATAATCCTCAACGTCGAAGCCATTTTACGGAAAGGTCGCGGCAAAAAATGAGCCTCTAAAAACTCTTTCGACGTCACTCTAAACATTAAATATCAAGCTTCCTCAGTAAATACGAAAATCGAGCCTGATTTTTGTGATGAAAGTTTGACCATGATTCAGAGGTTTGCTAAAGAGTACAAGGAGTCAATAACCCTAGTCTACTTTTGCGGTAATCTTCTTCTTACCATCGTCGTCTTTGTAGTTGGAACCATTTACTTCTGGCACAGAGATCGAAGGGACCAGGAGAGGCGCTTACAGGAGGGTCGGGAATATCAAAACAGACGTGATCAAGAAGACCGAAGGGACCAGGAGAGGCGCTTACAGGAGGGTCGGGAATACCAAAACAGACGTGACCAAGAAGACCGAAGAGACCATCGGAGGCGAGAATGGCGCCAATTCGCGGAAAGAATTTACACCGATTACAGCAAACTGAAAAGTAAAGACATCCCTCAGAAAATTGCAAAGGTAAAGAACACTTTTGAACGTATACTAATCCACTCTACAGTAACTGGCCTTGATGTGTTGCGATACATGCTCACCGATGATAACTACCGCAATTTTGCGAGCGAGTCACCTCAGTTGAAGGCCTTACGTGAAGACCTCCACATGATTTTCTTGCCGCTAAATATCTGCTCTTCGTTGTTTCTCTTGGGAGAAGTGCCAATAAATATAAAGGAAGAATTAAGACTTGTGGTGGAAGAGTTGGGGAATTTAGCAGAGCCTTTCCTTACAGGTGAACAACAAAGGGTCGCTTTGAAATGTCTGAAATATTTTGGCAGTAACAGATCATCAAATGCAGTGACTGAACATGCTCAAAGAAGCGTGAAAGAGCTTGATGAGCGAATTAAAGCTATTGCTCCGTACGTAAACAGCTTACAGTTTGGTGGTCCCAATAGTAAGGAGTTCCGAAACGATTTCCCACAGATGGGCATAGACATGAAAGATTATAGCGAGTGCAGAAAATTTTGGCTTAATAAAACAATGATCATGCAAAACAGGCACGAGAATCTCAAGTTTCTCATACAACTACACGAGGATCTAGAATGTAAAGAACTTGAGGCTCACTGTGCCAGGATCTTTAGAGAAGAACTGGAAGAACTGCCAGCTGAATCGTTCGAGCAGATCAGCGACAGTGATAGCGATGAAGCGATTTTAATGAAATTTCTACATGAATTGCGTCTATATATCCATATTATTCTGAGCGAAAACCAGTTCACGATGGTTAAAATACTTGTTGAGAGTAACGTGGATAGACTGCGTAAGCTTCGTGAGAGATTGCAACCGATAAAGGTCCAAATTAAAGAGTTATGTCAGAGATTCAGTGACGATCTTACGCGCATTAAGAGGGCTATAGAGGGGAACCCACCACGTCATCTAACTGGCGAGAAGTTTTTCAAACAGCTTAGTGACCTATATGAAGAAAAGTTTCAAAGAATACTCACTGGTCAGGAGGTATAGCACTAACACAACTGAGACCTCTTTATAAAGTTCATGCTTTATCCTTGTTGTTTTTGTATGATAGTGACATTTTAGTACCAAGATGAGTTCAGGCCTTGCTTAATTAGTAAGCCCAAGCAGTTAAGTTATGACTATATCTGAGTTTGAGTTAGCATCAGTTCCATTTAATTACTGTAATTATGTATGAGAAAGACTTCAGCAAGTATGCAAAGGTTTAATTGCAGCTTACAGCATCATTGTAATTTGCAACTGAAATATTGATTATGAATCTTGCTACATTACTTGAGACACTCCTTTGGCCAAGGACTTGATAAAATACAGAGCTTGACTTTTAGAGTCAGTGTTTTCTTAATTTGGTGATTGTAAAATTCCCAATACCCCTTTTGCTTTTGCTTCCTTAATTCAAATCGCAATGTATAGCTTGCATTAGGGTTGTATTAGCAGTAAATAAATGTTTTTGTTAATTGTTTCCAGGGGAGGAGACAGGCACTCATCAATATATGGTCGCCCGAACGGTTTGGGTTCTGAGTAGTTTTGTTCGGAATCGGATATGAATTTTGACCAATATCATCTTCAATAGGGTATGGTTTTCACTGGAATCTTGAGAGGGTATATAGGTATTTGTCATTTTTTTCCCCCCTTCCCATCCTGCCCTCCTCTCCCCTATTAATAATAGAGATAAAGAAATAACTAAACTCACTCAAGCCTGCTGCTTGGGAGAATTTTACCAATTCTTGACTTTGCACTGCAGTCAGATCTGACAGATGTAAATCATTCCTTCTGTCACAGCCAGCTGATGAGGCATTTGAAGTACCACTGGCAGCCACACGCAATCAGAATGGAAGACCATAGGGACAGAGGTGCACTCAATAATTGACGCACTAAAGTACTGGAGACACTTCCCTGGAGGACACTTCATCCTTAAAACTGATCAGAAATCTGTATCCTACATGTGCGACAAATGTCACAAAGGAAAAATAAAGGACAAAAAATTCCTGTGTTGGAGACCAGAACTCTCTTAGTGCAGTTTTGACATCATCTATCGCCTTCGAAGAAATAACATCGTACCAGATGCCCTGTCTAGAGCCAAGTGCGCTACTACTACTGATGACTCACTTTATGAGCTTTATTAGTACCCTCTGCCATCTGATCACCAGAGTAAACATTTTGTGTGGACCAAGAACTTTAACCCTACATGTACATCCTAGAAGAGAGGATTACAAGCAAGTACCCTGTTTGATGTGAATGCAAACCTCAGTTTCCTTGGCCTCAGAAGGGTCCCTTTTGTGTTTATACATGACTTATTTTGGACTCAGTGTACATGTACTCACTGCCAGGTTTCTTGTGCATATATTATGCGTAGTACGAGATTGGGATACTCAAACCTATAGTAAAATAGGTAATTGAATGTTGTCTTAATTCTACAACACAAGGTCACACAAGCTGAAAGGGATGAATTTTTGCTAGAGAGCGTATTTCCAGTAATATAGTGTTCCACTTATATATTGTTTATGGCGATTATGCTTCAATTAATAACGCTTAACCTATTTTTTCATGCGGGACACTCTCAAAGGTTTACCGTATCCTTGAAAATGGTACAGCAAATGTCATCAGAAGTTTCAGAACCCCACTGAGACAGAAACTTCAAGGAAATGAAAAATACTCAACCTAGCCGGCAGGGTAGACATAATGTTTGGCAAACGAGGGCTCAGTGACCCTCAGTACTTCCTTGGTGAAAATCATAGCTGCCATCTGTTAACTTTACAGTAGTGGATGGCTGGGGAGAGAAGGACCCACGGGGGTGAGCATGGGTTAAAAGGAAGGGGAGGGGAGGGGGTGGTCCATTTAACCCTTTAGCTCCTAAGATCTGATTGTTAACTCTCCCTTCTAGCTGCTATACATTTCCTTGCAAATAAGTAACGAGAATTCGGTGATAGATCAAGACAACAACTTCTACCTGATAAGTTTGAGTATTCTCATTATTTGTTTCCTGGATATTGTGTGGATGTTATAGAGAGAAGTTACTTGTTGATCACTCCTAGGAGTTAAAAGGTTAAGAATAAAGATAAGCTCCTCTGGCACTTTTCAATGAAATGTCCCATCCTCGTAGCCATTTGTTGTGTAAAAGAGTTCGTTATATACTACTATAGAGTAACGCACAGACCAATTGCTCTGCACAACTGCTTTATTAGAATACAGTGAACTTAATTACACATAATGATATATAAGCGCAATCACGTGACTGTAGTCAAGGGTGTGCTAACCATTAAAATAAAGATTATGTCATAGTTTAGGTATTTTTCCCATAGGAACAAACACCAAAAATTAAAAAAAGAACAAAGCAATTGAACTAACTAACCAAAAGAAAAAAAGACACCTGTAAATAACAAAGCAGATGTGACCAAGAAGACCGAAGAGATCTACAGAGGCGGGAATGGTACAAGTTCGCGGAAAGAATTTACACAGATTACAGCAGTCTGAGACGTAAACAGATCCTAGAGAACAGGTTAAAAGTAAAGAAAACCTTTGAAATATTTCCAATTCATTCTGAAGTAACTGGCCTTGATGTTTTGAGATAATGGCTCGCTGATGATCGCCTCCAAAATGTGTCAAGTAAATCACCCCAGCTGAGGGCCCTTCGTGAGGACCTCATCGTGATCTTCTTTCAGCTAAATTTCTGCTCTTCATTGATCTATTAAGGAGAAGTGCCGAAAAATATAAAGAAAGAATTAAGATACATAGTGGAAGAACCGCTACCAGTTCCTTATTGAGCATAACTGGAGTATCAGCCCCATGAATTCTAATTTTCCTTGACTTAACTCTTTTCACTCTAATATCAGTATGCATATTCTCCATACTGTTTATCAGATATTTCTTAAGGTGCTTAAGGAGAATTTGTTTAATAATCTTGTGCGTCTTTCATTGGTGATCATTGCCTTTATTCTTGTGACCTTAGTGTGTGATTCAGGGGAGACATTGTAAGGAGAAGTTAGATGTTAGTCATTCTCTGGAGTGAAAGGATTACAATAATGTATTCCCTCGAAATATTAGTACTAAGGTGCTTATTAGAAATTTCAGCTTGAGGAGGGGTGCTTATTGGTAGTAGGATACTTGATTGAGGGGGGGGTGCTTCTCAACTTACCACAGCAACAGGATAAAAATCGAAAGAAAAGGTAACGCACATGAAGTAACTCTGTTAGCACATGGAGATAGAAATCACAGGAATGAGGAAGAAATTATTATCCTGTACTGATTCCTCTGTAGCTGATGCTTAAAAAGTTGTAAATAAAGTGACAGTAGAAACAGATTTTCCTTGCGTTCCTATTATTTGCAAAAGTGAGGGAGGAGGGCTTATTTAAGAGGGGAGTTTGTTTGACATTATGGCCCAGTAAGTGGGTACTTATTTGGGGGGGCTGTGCTTTTTACAACGTGGGCGCTTATTTGCCAAGCTTTTAGTAGTTGACTCTATTAAAGGAAATGGAATTGAGTATTGAGGTCAAATTAATGTTACCTTTAATTTCATCTGCTGTCAGTAAGTTGAATTTAAAAGAGTATCAAAGAAAATCCATCGAATATCACCGGTGGCCTTATCTCAGTTGTATCGATAAACCCCGAAAAACGTTTCTTTTAAGAAGCTTAAAAGCTTCTTTGATAATTTTTCCAGTGTCATCTCGCTCAAAGTCCCTTACTCTGATATAAGATTGATGATGGAAAATAGAGATTGCGACAGTATTGAGAAAATTGGGCTATTTTACAACTGCTTCTCTCTCTTTTACGTAGCGTTCTGCATTGAATATGCGACCGCGACTCGTCCACCTCCACGAATTTTTCCAAGTTATTTCATGTGATGAGACTTTTGTTGAGATGTCGTAAACACAAGTAGTATTGAGATTGAAATTAGAGTGATAACTCCTTGTTACGTTTTGTTTGATTGTGGCAAATGCGTAAAACAAACAACATCGATATGCTTTTTACTCACCTTCTTCCACATAGCTGTATGGAATGAGAGCGTTTCAGTGCACCACCCACCTTTTATGCTAATCAGAGATGGCGGGAAAATGGACGCTGCCCGGCGTTTCCTTCCTTTGGCGCGAAAATTTAAACACGGAGCGAGCCTATAAAAGGTCAGCGGTTTGCACTTTGTTGGCTTCCTTCGCACCGATAATAGAGTGATTTAGCAAGAGGACGGGAACGTCATTTCAGAACGGGAAAGCGCGCGGATAGTCAGGACACGACTCTATTTTGACTTCCGGTGTTAGCGTTGCCGTTCTCCCCAACAAGTTCAGGACGTCATAACGCTGGTTTTCCCGTCGCGATCAAAACGGCTGGGATTTGCGTAAATTTTTGCGCTTATAAACGAGATAATGCTGTTTGGAATTATTTCAGAACTCATTTCCAGGATAACCTGATCCCTTCCTTTGGTTTATTCGGTGTATTTTTGGAAAATTTACCGCTTCATTTGTGCTGAATTCCCGAAAAGAAACACAATAGTTGGCAAGCGCCGGATCCAAGATTTTAGGACTCAGTATACTTGTATTTGAGCAAGGCTTAAAACAGCGAAAGGGCTCTTCTTTGATACATTTCTTTAATCCTGTATGGAAACTCTAAGAATGGGACGCTGTTAATTTTATCATGAATCAATTCATCAATAAATTAAACTTGCTTCACGTTGAAGTTTATCAAAATGAAATATCACGACGCTTACCTGCTGTATTATTCAGTGTTATTTGTTGTTATTGTCGTTTTTACCGTGATTGAAGAAAATTGAGAATAACTCAGGTATGCACTTTTCAATGTTTGAAATTTTTGATCGGTGAAAACTAAGACAAGAAAGTCATGCTCTCGCTTCGAAATAAAATGACAATCAACTTGATTTCGGCACGGCTTTCTAAATCTATTAATTTGATTCAGTCTTGAACGACTTCATTCGTTTAAAAAAATAATTAAATTAAACAAAAACGAAAAAATAAAAAATAAAACAGGAACGAAGTCTTACTCCTTAGTCTAACCGTTTAGTTGGTGACTAGTTTGAGTTAATTTCATTCTTTCACGAATAAACAGGAACTCATCGTAGACAACTTCATCGTTGGGTCGCCTGATTTCTACATGGTTTCGCCATAACTTCTGATAATTCCGTTCAAAATGTCTTTCAACTCTAAGAAGGTGGTGCTCAAAAGGGATGTACTGCCATAATTGAGAAGAAGAATCAGTAAACAAGGGGGAAAACGACGACAATTTCCAAATTATCCTTTACAAAATTATGAAGAAAAACGAGTACTGCTGAAATCTAGTAGCACGAAACGAAATAACAGCGACACAAATCATAGCAAAAAAGACTATTTAGTGGGCTTCAAAATTTAATAGATGAATCAGCAGACTTGAGACTAAACTAAAATGGACTAGTTTCAAAGTTTAATCGCCCATGTAGACTCATAGTTATCAACTTACTTGCCGTATCCATAACTATCCTCTGCTTGCGCTTGTTACATAATTCTCAAAGAAGATCATTTCGTTGTCTTTAGAGTGGTCTATAAAACCGAGAATTTACGCTGAACGCTGTATGGAGGATTGATATCTTTTTCTTAAAAACGTTCAAAATGCGTTTGTTTACTTCCACATTATGTGCTCCTGAATCTTCCAAAATTTTCTTCACGACAGATGCTATAGGAGAATCGTTACCTTCACCGTCATCACTCTTTTTCTCCTTCGATATGGTGTAAATGAGGAAACTAAAGGAAAAAAATGGAACATCGGTAAATCTATTTTAAATGCCGCTAACATAAAAAACATGTAACACAATTTTACTTTAGAATTGTTGACATTACGGGAAGAGTATTTCCTACTTCTAGAGCCGGTTACGGCGCTTGTATTCGATGTCATTTACTCCTTTTCCGAGCTCAACTACCTTTTCCGACGGTACCCTTTACAGTGTTAAAATTTAAAGTAATAATATTATTTTATATACTTACTTGTTTATTTCGTACGAGAACGAAGGAACAGAATCACCTGATGAACTGCTTCCCTGCTCTCCTGAATTGTTCCCAGCCGATTCACTTCTTTCAATGGAAATGAATAGCAGCAGTAAAAACAGATATTGGTAAAACTTGAAGGCCATCGGTCCGTGAGAAAATTTTTATCAATATTTATGAATCGCACACCAAAACGCGGGGAATTTATTACAGTTTTCAAATCTGGCGGTAACACGTCTATCCCGGCATGCAGTGAGAAGCTGTTCCTCAGTCTTCATTGGCAGGTCTGATTTTCGCGCTCAGATTTCTTAAAAATTGACTCGACTTAATAAAACAAACTTCCAAGGACCATGACTTAATTTATGTTTTTCGAACTAAAAAAGTGCAATTAAGATGCAATAAACATGTAAGTTTAATAAACCGTTGGTAACCAGTTGTGAAATTTTTCATGAAAATCACAGTAAGCACAAAACTACCAAATTTTCATTTTATTGTAAGAGAGCTTTTGATGGGCGTGGCCGTCGGAAACATGATAGAACCTTTTGTTAACAAGGAGTTTCATATGCTGACTCTACGAAAACTGCGAATAAAAACTAAAATATCTGAGCCATGTAATTATGAGATAACTGTTCGTAATAGAAGTAGAAGTAATCTGTGCATTCCGGCAACAATCACTTAGAGTCTGATATACTGTTACAGACACGCCTATAAGACAGAAACTCCAAGAAAATGAAAAATACCTCACAATCAGTTTCGAATTAGTTATCGAATTAATAAGACAATCTTTCTTTATTCTGACTCTACGAAAAATGCGAATAAAAAATAAAATATCTAAGCCATGTAATTATGAGATAATTGTTCCTCTCAATTCCTCACTAAAACAATAGCTATTGCACCACAGATGTTTATTGATTTATTCTAGTCTTAGTAATACTAGAAGTAATCTGTGCATTCCGGCAACAGTCACTTAGAGTCTGATATACTGTTACAGACACGCCTATAAGACAGAAACTCCAAGAAAATGAAAATTACCTGACAACAGTTTCGAATTAGCAAAAGGAAATAAAGAGAGGCACGGAAAGCGAAGAGATCGTTAGCAGTTTGAAATAATCCTCAACGTCGAAGCCATTTTACGGAAAGGTCGCGGCAAAAAAATTGAGACTCTCAAAACTCTTTCTACGTCACTCTGAACATTTAATAGTCAAGCTTCCTCAGTAAATACGAAAATCGAGCCTGGTTTTTGTGAGGAACGTTTGACCATGATTCAGAAGTTTGCGAAAGAGTACAAGGAGTCAATAACCCTGGCCTACTTTTGCGGTAACCTTCTTCTTACAATCGTCGTCTTTGTAGTTGGAACCATTTACTTCTGGCACAGAGATCGAAGGGACCAGGAGAGGCGCTTACAGGAGGATCGGGAGTACCAAAACAGACGTGACCAAGAAGACCGAAGAGACCATCGGAGGCGAGAATGGCGCCAATTCGCGGAAAGAATTTACGCCGATTACAGCAAACTGAAAAGTAAAGATATCCCAAAGAAAATTTCAAAGGTAAAGAACACTTTTGAAGCTATGCTAATCCACTCTACAGTAACTGGCCTTGATGTTTTGCGATACATGCTCACCGATGATAACTACCGCAATTTTGCGGGCAATTCACCTCAGTTGAAGGCCCTTCGTGAAGACCTCCACATGATCTTCGTGCCGCTAAATATCTGCTCTTCGTTGCTTCTCTTGGGAGAAGTGCCAATAAATATAAAGGAAGAATTAAGACTTGTGGTGGAAGAGTTGGGGAATGTAGCAGAGCCTTTCCTTACAGGTGAAGAACAAAGGGTCGCTTTGAAATGTCTGGAACATTTTGGCAGTAACAGATCATCAAATGCAGTGACGGAACATTTTGAAAGAGGAGTGAGAGAGCTTGATGTGCGAATTAAAGCCATTACTCCGTACGTAAATAGCTTACAGTTTGGGGGTTCCGATGCTAAGAAGTTTCAATACAGTTTTCTTGGGGTTGGCATAGCCTTGGAAGATTGCAATTATAGCGAGTGCAGAAAATTTTCGCTTAATTTGAAAGGAAAAATGATCATGGAAAACGGCCGCGAGAATCTCGAGTTTCTCCTACAACTACACAAGGATCTAGAAAGTAAAGGACTTATGGCGCACTTTGCTAGAATCTTCAGAGAACAAATGGCAGAACGACCTGTTGAATCGATCGAGCAGATCAGCGATGAAGTGATTTTAGCGAAATTACTACACGAGGTGCGTCTATATATCCATCTTATTCTAAGCGAAAACCTGTCCATGGTAGACAATGAACGAGTTCAAGGTAACATGAATAGACTGCGTAAGATTCATGAGGAAGTAACGGCCTTCCAACCGTTAAAGGACCTGATTTAATACTTATGTCAGAGATTCAGAGCAGATCTCGACGTCATTGAGAGGGACCCACCAGATCATCTAAATAACGAGGACTTTGTCACAAAGTTTAGGCAGTTATATCTAGAAACGTTTTGTGAAATGATCATTAACAAGAAGCCTAATTCAGGGAATCTTCCATTTTGTTGTATTCGTAAGATAGTGACTTGATAATACTAAGATTAGTTCAGGCCTTGCTTAATTAAAGGAAGCCCAAGCAGTTTAGTTATGACTATATCCGAGTTAGCGTTAGCATCAGTTTTATTTAATTAGTGTAATCATAAGTATGAGAAGGACTTCAGCATGTATAAAGGCTTAATTGTAGCTTACAATATGTCATCATAATTTGCAACTGAAATATTGATCATGAATCTTGCTTCATTACTTGAGTCACCCTTATGGCTTTGAACTTATGAACTTAATAAAATACAGACCTTGACTTTTCTAAATTTGGCGATTGTGAAATTCCCGATGCCCTGTTTTACTCTTTATTTCCTTAATGTAAATTGGAATGTCTTGCTTGTATTAGAGTCTAGCATTAAATAAAATTTTCGTTTATGTAAATTGTTTCCATTTTTATCCCCAGGGGAGGAGACAGGCACTCCTCAATATATGGCCGCCCCAATGATTTGGGTTCTGAGCAGTTTTGGTCGGAAAGGTATTTATCATCTGAAATAGGGTATGGTTTTCACAGGAAACTTAAGAGCGTATACAGGTATTTGTCTATTCGACCCCCCCCCCTCCCGCCCTCCCCTCCCCTTTGAATAACTTAGATAACGAAATCACTAACCTCACTCAACCCTACTGCTTGGGAGAATTTATTAATTCTTGACTTCGGCACTGCTGTTAGATCTCATGGACGTAGATCATTCCCTCTGTCACAGCCAGCTGATGAGGCATTTGAAATAGCACTGGTAGCCATACTCAACCAGAATGGAAGACCTCTCGCTTAATTCTTCTCACGAACCCTTCAAGATAGTGAGCTAGAGCGTGTGACCATAGAAAAAGAAGCGAAGGCAATAGTTGAGACCGTGAAGCACTGGAGACACTTTCTGACGGGAAGACTCTTCATTCTTAAGTCCGATCGGAAATCTGTATCCTACATGTTCGACAAACGTCACAAAGGAAAGTAAAGAACGAAAAATTCCTACGTTGGAGACCGGAACTGTCTTGCTACAGTTTTGACATCATCTATCGCCTTCGAAGAAATAACGTCACACCAGATGCCCTGTCTGGGGCCAAGAGCACTACTACAACTGATGATTCACAAAGTACGAAGAAAACGCGAAAAAAGGCCGAAAACATGAAGTTTGAGTCTTGATTCATTGACGATCAAGATATGCACACGAGACAAACCTTGAGGGTTTCTCGTAAGATGTTAATATCTTACTTCTATGAATCATAATCATGAAGTTGAATGTGGAGACTATCGTGAGACATTTGTTACGATGACAGAAGGTAGTGTAGAATTTGATCTTATTTTACTTCAACTTCGAAGTAAAATTGCGTTAAGATCGAGGTGGCCCCCAAGCTTCAAATAACATCGTCTTTTTTTTCTCTCTGTAGTCACATAGGACACAAGGCTTCAACCCTTTAACTCCCGTGTGTGACCAAGACAGAATTTCTCCTTGGTATATCTATACAATATCATGCAGACAAGTGCTGAGAATAAAGAAAAATGTTAATTATGGAATTACTAATTAATCCCATAGCAAATTCTCCAGACAAACATAATAAGAATTGTTTAGCAGACAGTAAGGATAATTACTTATGAGATCTTGGGAGTTAAAGATTTAAAAATGTTCCAGCTAACCCTGAGCGTAAATGTGTGGGCTTTGTCTCAATTTAAACTGGTGCCATTTTCTTCATGTTCATGTGTTATTCGAAATGAATGGCATCAGCTTCAGTAGGGTTAGGGTTTAGGGTTAGGCCATGCAAAATGAATTTTGAGGCGAAGTGCACTATGAAACTCACAGATAAAATTATCTAACTTTCTCTGGTTCTGAACACATGAGATGATTGATTAGGGGCTGGAACTCCCTGTTTCTTTGGAATATTGAATACGGTATTTCTGTCTGATTTAAAAACGAATTTCAGGTTAAAAATGTATTCAAACCATTTTTACTTGTATGTCACTTTGCTAGAAATTTCTTGATCCTTCAATTGTTATTTCTTAATTTAGACTGATGATATGAATTAATTTTTATGTTCTCTGCTGTTTGAAGAGATGTCAAGTGACCCCTAGACATGTAGTTGGTACTATTGCCAGAATGGATAGGTCTAACATTTACTGTAACAAGCTGGTATTTAAGAGATTGTCATTAGTACCAGAAGCTTACTTCTGGTTTAAATTATCAGTCTTCTGGTCTCTCTATGCAACTTGCCTCACATAGCTTATGCTATATGCAAATTGTGTCTCAACTTTATTTGCAGCTGTAAAGTTACCAGTAAGGTTTTGACAGTTTTGTCCACATTTCATTGGAAAAGAATATGAGGAGTGATCAGGTGAAATATTGTCATGTTCCTTAATAGCTTCCAGGATTAGAGCTATAAAGATTAGAGCTATATATAATTTGTCTGTCATGAAACTGGCATAGCCAAAGCCTTGGCTAAAAAACTATAATAAATAGGAGCCCCCCAAAAGTCCCCTTTTCACTGAAGTCTCATTTCTCTAAAATCTGCTCAGTAAAGAGATCAACAAAACTCTCCACATTATTTTAATATGACTTCATTCAGTCTTGTTCCCAGGAAAATAAAAGCTTTTAGATATATTTTGTTTATCATCCTTACTGATATTATCAGCCATACTGGTTCTTGGTTTGTAATGAGTCTTTTCAGTTGTCACACAACTTTTGTAACTGAATAGGTTGGAAAATAAGGTTGCAGAGAGCGTATATGATTTTGTTGTGCAGTTGATAGGATAATAATTATTGAATATGATTTTTTTTAGGAAATAATTGATTCATTTAACTATTCATATTACAGATGGAATCCCAAACTAGTTCCTGTTTTAGTTCACAATTTCCCTACTTTTCAGACAACATATTTAGAAGCTGAGTATGTAGAATTCTGATTTGATGGGGAGCAAGGAGAGAGAATGTGAACTGGCAGGCTGGTTCCTGTCTTTGTACCCACTTCTTCACTCATAGTGAAATTCTCATCTATTGAGGCTTAAGGGTAGTTTGGCCGTCGAATCATTGATCATATCTGATGATATTTCCGACACTTAGGATTGAAAAGAACTTTCTTTTTACTCTGAGGAAATCTTTAATAATTCCTCCCCTTCTAACCAGCTCTCCTTGAATGTAGCGACCGTATCTCTTGTGCTAATGCACGTTACCGTAACAAAAGTTTTGTTTGTATCTAGTTTTCAACTGGACACGTATTTTTGTGTTAATAATTAATCTTCCTCACGTTCCATAGCTCAGTAACATGATTGGCTAACGTAACAATCGCTTGTCTTCTAAATGATCGAGTGCTCCTTAAAGTAACTTGGCGTTAATTACGTTTTGTTCGAGGCGAATGCATTTTCTATTTTGAATATTGATTAAAAGCTCGTGCTGATTGGAAGGTTGGCTCTTAGACCATAATTTTCCATTTCTTGGCTGTTCTTCTTTTCACAAATAAAACAATTCTATCAGGATAAATTTTCTGATGTAAAATCTTACGGATTAGTTATTCGATGTTTGTTTACGACTGTTGACCAATAGAGTCCTTGCTCTTGTCTTGATCTTGAGAAGAAATTTTGCTGGTACCAGTAATTCAAAACGACAATGATTCCTGTTCCGATTGTGGCTTTATTTACCATAGTCTAGAGGTAACACTATGCAGAGAAAAAAACGTAGAAATATATACTCAGTTATGTTAAATGGGTTAGCTTCTTAACTGTACTTCGATTCTCAAAGAAGAAGTCAGAAATTTAAGTTAAACCAACAAGATCACGATTCTTACACCACAACAAGTTACTGTGATCTCGCGTAACTGAAAAAAAAACAAGGTCTCCCGTGATCACGCGATAGAACGCCCTTGGATGACTGTGACCGTAAAATTGGATTCAGCCAATCAAAGCAAAGGTCACGAAACCAGCGATTCATGCGCGGGAAAACGCCTATAACCACGTTGCGATCTGTTTTGCCTGTTGCATCCCATTGGCTGAGATGGTACCTAGTGCAATAGTGCTAGTTTAATATTATACGACGATAAATGTTCCCTGGGGAAGGGGAGAAAATGTTACGGCCATTGACGGATAGCCGAGTGGTGGGTTAAAATTTTAGAACTTTTTTGATCATAGATGGGAGCATGGTAACCAATCTACCATTACATCATCTTTCAAGAGAGCCTGCGAATACAACCCAGCCAGCGGTTTCGCTGATCCCAAATGGCGGACGCACAAGGCCCCTCACAGGGCAAGAAAGGTTGTTTTCTCATTGCATCATGTGAACATTTTAAAGAACGGGTGAGTTTAGTGAGTAACTTTTGTTTTTCTTCGTTTTCCTACAGATAAGAAAGGAGAAGGTCAGCCAGTGAAGTCGTCAGGTGCCACAGAAGGAGGAGAAACTGTGAGTACTTGTCTTGCCTCTTACGAAAAAATTTAACTATTCGATATCTAGTAAGTACTTCATTCAATAATTAATTACATTTTTAACCTCGTTTTAAATCTATTTTGATCGTTACTCGCACTGAAAAATATCTCTTAAAGTTTTGCACACATTCTGAAAAGAAAACTGAAAAATTTTCCAATTAAACAAATAGTCACAGTGGCGGAAACTTCCTTAGAAGACCTCGTAATATCTACAACGTCAGATTTACCCTATATCGTTATTTTTATCTTCACCTTTACATTGAATTTGAACTTACAATGCTCTTTCTCTCCTCTAAATTCTCTTGTTACCTTTTTAGCTCCAAAGATCTGATTCTTAATTCTCCCTACTACCAGCTATTTATTCCTTTATAACTAAGTTGGGGGATTTTGGTGTCCTACTAAGATAACTCACTCTAGCGGATACATTTGCTTAAATTATCATCACCTTTTGTTAAATAATAGCGGAGCTCACAGGGTGTAGCCCAATAATTACACAAAATAGTAGTAACCCATCAAGCCAAAAAAATTGGATGTACAACTGTACAACTGTATGACTGTATGACCGTACACCCGTACACCCATACGCCTGTACGCCAGTACACCCGTACCAGGTGCTACTTTTAACATGCGTGGTCAACTGTACCGCAGGCACACCAACACCACAGTTTTGTTCAGTAGTCCAGTAGTCCAGTGGTCAGTGTACTGGGCTCTGAGTTGGACAACCCGGGTTCTTCTAGTCCTGGTTGGGGCAAGGTGTTGTGCCCTTGAGATGTGTGGGAAAAAAAATGCGAGCTCCACTTTTAGGCTTGGCTAAATCTATATATTATTTTTAGAAATTACTTCTAAGGGGGTGTAAAGTTTATTTTTCATTGTACACACTGTTCTCTTTAGGGTCCTGGTAGTGGCCAATCAAAAAGTCAGCAGCAAGGAAAGGGAGGCAAACAACAAAAAAGTGGCAAGAAACAACAAAAACAACAAAAACAGAAGCAGCAGCAACAGCAACAGCAACCTCAACAACAACAACAACAACAACAAAAGGCAGGTGCACAGCCCAGTGGAGGAAAGGTTGATAAACAAGTGTCTGGTAAGGATAAGAAGCCAGCCACGCCGGGAGGTGAGGCTAGTGAACAGCCACAGAAGACCAAAGCTGAGCTAAAAGCTGAGAGAAGAGCTGTTCAGGTGTGTGGTTGTTTTTGTTTGGTTTTGTTTTGTTTTTTTCATCTTATTGACTTTGTGCTTTTTGTGTTTTATGTGGTGTGTGGTGTGTGTGCACATGATTGGTACCTTACCCTAATTTCCATTATTAATCCCCTGAGAGTGGTTGCCTTATCTTTCTATTCCTCTAAGATTATAAAGAGCAGCTCTCACTCTCTACATTGTTTATAATTACTGTTATTTACTTCTAACTGTTTGGTAAAAATAAAGTTGTAATTATTGTTGTTGTTGTTGTTGTCTTTGGAATACTGTCAGGTTGTTTTATGATTATCAAATGATTAATTGTTGCTTTTCTTGAAAACAATGGAAATCATATGCTCCCAAGGATTCCTGAATAATATGTTTGAAGTGCAGTTGCTCAAAGGGCAGATACTATTATCCAAGAGATAAGCTATCCAGCAGATAAAAGTCTAAAAAATGTACTGTGGCATCCACTGGATACAGTTAATCCAGCATTCAAACAATTGGACCCAGGTTGTTATTGGGAAATGTGCTGTTGTAACCTTATTGGTGCTGTTTTTCAATTTTCACAGGAAGCGCAACGAGCAGCAAAGGCTCAAAAACAAGCAGAAACTGGAATAAAACACAAGATGAGCACTGATGGTACTGTAGGAGTTATGGATCATTTTGTTTACATGTTCCTTCTTTGCTTCCTCATCCTTCCCATCTTTCCCTCTCTCATTTTGATTTTTTGTATTCGGGTGGTATTTTTTGCTCAGTTGATTTTATTCTACACATAAAAGAAACAAAATGAAATCATTAGTTAGAGCTGTGCTCATAAAGAGTTGAGTTCAGGTTCCTCAAATGATTAGGTTTCTCTCTTCTCTACATAGAGGTGACTTGTATAACTTTGCTTTTAAGCAAAAACATGGTTTAAAAATCATTTGCCCTTTAACCCCACAAATGACCAAGACAGAATTTCTCCTTATGTTATCAAAATAATATCAAGCAGACGAGTGACAAGAATAAAGAAAAATATTAGGTAGAGGATTATAAGTTGATACAAAACCAAATTGTACAAGCTAGCATAATAAGAATAATATTGTATGGCAGACATAAAGGAGAATTACTGATGAGATCCTAAGAGTGAAAGAGTGTTAGCTTTTAAAAGCTCAGCAGCCGAGATTTTTGACACAGGATCCTTGTTAGTGGTGACTCTTCTAAGAGAACACCTTTGATCAGTAAGTTTGGTTTCAACAATTTGTCTTTGTTTCTTCACCTCTTAATATATTAATTTTCTTTTATTTATGTATGATTAGGAACTAATCATATGAAAGTGGCTCATGACCTTCAAGCTGATGATGAGAAGGTCCAAAAGAAAGTGGCCAAGAAACTAGCAAGACAGCAGGTCAGAGCGGCAATTATACTGCCTAACCTATTGAAAAACTTCACTATGTTAATAATTTCTGTTTCAGTGATGTACATGTAACTCAAGCATGTATGTTGACTTCATATTTCCTTTTTTTTTTAATGCCAGGTTCCCCAGCGAACAACACCTCAAAAGAAAGTTGGTTTATTTTCCCATCTGCATCAATATGAAAAGGACGTGTCCTTAACGCAAGAAATAAGGTTTGTGATTTGTACAAAAAGGTGGATCACTAGATTATAAGCACAGTAGTCTTAGATACCAGCCAAAAGGCCCACGCTGTCAGAGTTTATCATGTTTATATGCTGTCAGAGTTTTTCAAGTTTATTAACTTGAAACAACAAGGAATATTTCTACAAACGGTCTCTTTCTGTAAATGGGATGCCTACCTCTAACAGATTAACCCTGGAATATTTTAAGGTTTTCTTCTCCCTACCCACTGTCCAATTTGTTTGGTTTTTTTTATATCTGTTGGTGCAGATAGACATTGTGAGAGTGAGGTGTTTGCACCATGATCTTGGCAAGGACCTGGGGCCAAATCTTTCCACCAGAAAACTGTATCCAAACAAACTTAGTTGTCTAAACTTAGTTGATAATGTGAATTAACCACCAAAGAAAGATTTAACCTTTGACATTTCAAGCTTTATTCCTTCATTGTTGCTCTGACAAAGGGCTAATGCTTCTCAAAATGTCAGCTTTATTCATATTTAATCATAATCTAATTCATATTTATTTATCAACTCAGTTAATAAAACCAAATTGTATTGAAACACCCTCCTTCTCCTCGCTCAAGATGCAACACCAGAGTTTCGCCAGAAATTTACCCCCTTTATTCATTGGTTGCATGTGCAAACAGCTGGCCACTGCCAACCCCATTCAGGACACTACTACTTTGCACTGTGAGGTTTTAAACACAACTATCTTTTTTTTTTAAATTTTCATTCTGCATATAAAGTTTTGGGGGATCAGGGAGTACCCCCATTCACCCAGCTGTCATCAAACTTGGTGTGCAGTATGCTAAAGGAATAATTTGTGGATCGAATGCAAGATGTGTGGCTTTACTTCTGGCTTTCAAAAAGGTACTTTGACAACATGAACTGATAACTTGAGTGTTACTGATGTAACTGGTGTGTGCATTTATAATGTACAGTGTGTATATGTGACTGGTTATGCTGTAAACTCTTTTTTCTCAGCTGACAGCATATGTAAGAGATATTATCAAATCATTGAATTAATTTTTTGTCACTTTATTTTCAACAGCTAATTGCTGACTATGTTACTCCCCCTCAAAAAGAACTCTGCAGGGACCTGGATGCAAAAATTAAACCAAATATAAGGTAATTATTACTATTTTTTTCATACACAATTTTCACTTTTTTGATCGACATAATATTATGTTTTATGTTAGACCTGGAAGAAAGACCATTACAGAACATGAGGGCTTGTGTATCGTGCAGCATTTTTAATTATCAACAATCTTTTTTTAATTTTATATTTTGTTTCTTTTTAGTTTCTTGACACAGTGCCGGCCTCTGTCAGTCAGCATGGGTAACACCATCAAATATCTGAAGCTACAGATCACTCACACGCCACCAAACATGGCAGAAGATCAGGTCAATTTGTAGGAGACTTTGTGAGAGATATGTGGCCAGTTCTGGCTAACATGCAGGACACTAAGTTGAGAGGTCAGGGTTTGAGAACTGACTGCATCATTGTATTGTGTTCTTGGGTAAAGCTCTTCACTCTTTAAAATGCCCCTCTGCACCCAGGAGATCTGTAAGGGAAATTCACTGGGGTGTTAGGTTGTTAACTGTAGTGGGAAATGGGGATAAGCTCAGGCAGAGAGGGGCCACTTGTTCAGTCTTAGGGCTCACCCCTCCTGGGGTGAATCAACTTTAAGAGGCTGGATAACTCTCTTTCTGTCTGTTTGTCTGCCTGTCTGTTTGTCTGCCTGTCTGTTTGTCTGCCTGTCTGTTTGTCTGCCTGTCTGTTTGTCTGTTGGTCTGTGATCATGACAATTCAGGTGTCAGAGAAGGAATGGGCAAGATTACATGTATATCACACTGTGTGTTTGGGTTAGACTCCTGTATTCTATGCTCTCTCTCTCTCTAGACAATTTAACCCTCTTGCAGCATGAAAAATTAAATTCTTGATTTCTTCCTTTTTACTGAAACAAACTTGTCATACATGTATATAATTTACTAACATTGCTGAAAGGTTACACACACAAAACCTGTTGGATAAAACTCACTTCAGATTATATCACATTTGAAATCATCCTGTTTTTTTTTCTGGTATAGGCTAAGAGGAATCTTATTCAGAGTATTGATAAGTTTATCCAAGAAAGAATTATTTTGGCTTGTGTAGCCATCTCTGAGTCATATGCAAGAACCAAGATCAATGATGGTGATGTGATACTCACATATGCTTGGTATGGCTGAATTTTTCTATAGCTGACTTGAGTTACCAGGCTCTCTAAGAGCATCTGTAAATTTTTCATCCACTTGAAAAAGCTGTAAGGAGTGTTTGTACTCCCAGAATCAGTCATCTTAATTTCTTCACACTGATAGCCATATTTTTGCTATAATAATAACTCAACTTCACAGAATTTAGTGCCAGATCTTATCATAACCCCAGCGGATATTATTTTTGATAATTGTCACCTGTCTGTTTGATAATCGTGATGCATTGGTACTATAAGGAAAATTACTCACTTGTCACTCTTGAAAGAAGAAGGCTGAAGGGGTCAAAATTGGCGATCCGGTTACGGTTCTTCGGTCAGAAACCAACATTATATTGGTTTGCAAAAATTTTTTCCTTCCTATAAACCTCAAAAGATTTCTCATCACGCCCACTGCAGAATGTCTACGAAGGGATTCTTCCCTGTATAGTCTATTTCCTAAGCAAAGATAATGAAGAGAACTTTAATGAGGAGAAATTTCTCTTGAAATTTGTTTTTTAGTTCCTCGTTGGTGTTGAAGATTTTAAAAGATGCGCATAATGCTGGGAAAAAATTCCGAGTGGTGGTTGTTGATTCGAGACCAAAGTTTGAAGGTGAGGTTTGCTCACAGCAGTGGCTTGAACTTTTTTGAGAATTGACTAAGACTCACTGCTCAATTTATGCAGAATGAACTTTTACATGTACTTGTAACTCACTTAAACGTGACGAGAAGCCCGAGAATCGGACCCAGGTCACTGCGGTGGGAGACGAGTGCTTATTATTGGGCCCTCCCTGATTGCACATGCGTCATTAAGTCTCAACACCTTTTCATACTGTCACTTGTTTCTCTCTTGTTAGGACGAGAATGTCTAAGGAGGTTGGTGAAAGAAGGAATCAGATGCTCCTACGTGTTGATCAGTGCTATCTCGTACGTTATCAAAGAGGTTAGTATTTTTTGGAAATAGTTTAACTACCCTTGGGATGCACTACAAACTGAGCTTCTAAACTCTTCGTAAGAGCAACATGCAGGCCTTACATGTGTATTAGGTTCATACATATGATATGCGGTATTGTATGTGACTTGGGTGTCTTACGTATTGTTAGGATCAGCAATTTCTAAAGCGCTATCTGGTGAAATTGCATGAAAGATGATGCGGGAACTTAACGTCCTGGTCGAAATATTGTATTTATTGGTCTAAGCACCCTATTATGATCTAATTGTCGCTTTGTTCTTATCGTGCATTTTAAATGTACAAGATCGAAATGTCAGTCGTTAGATGGTTGGGTGATTAGCTATTTTAACTCTCTGTTTTTTTCTATTCGATTTCTGAAGGTATCAAAAGTCATTCTTGGTGCTCATGCCCTGCTCGCCAATGGCTACGTCAAGTCACGTGGTGGCTCTTCCATGGTGGCGATGATGGCCCAGGCCTCCAACGTCCCAGTGCTGGTATGCTGTGAGACGTACAAGTTCTGTGATAGAGTTCAAACAGATTCTTTTGTTTCCAACGAACTTAGTAAGTAAATGAAAGTTTCTCAGAAAGGTGAACTTCAAGTCTTAGATAGACACGTCTTTTTTTTTTTTTTACCCTTAAACCTCTATGAGTGGATTTTATTTCTCTTCACTCCTGCAGGAGTTTAAATACCTTTTTATAACTGCGGCTGCCGATGGTACAAGAGGCGGCTGTGGCCAGGAAAAGGGGCTGGGAGGCGAAAACCAAACACGAGGACCTGCTTGCAAGTGACAGTAGCCAGAGACAAAGGCCAATCCAGGCTAATAATCTTCTCGTTTTTTTTAGGCGACCCGGATGATTTAGTTCCTCTAGACAGAGAAAGTCCGGATGTACTATCTGATTGGCGAGACGTCAACTCACTTCACCTTCTAAACTTAGTCTACGACGTCACTCCTCCTCACTTTGTTTCCATGGTGATCACGGAAGTAGGAAAGATTCCATGCACGACTGTGCCAGTCGTTCTTAGAGTCCAGAGTCCAGAGCAGTAGTAGGACTCTTTGGTGTCATTAAACTGAGGCAGGTTACGTACTTGATCTTGTTACCGAGAGTTATCGAGGACACGGATTTTGTTGGAAAAGTTAACAAGCAACGGAACACGTGACGTGATGGCAATTGGAGGGGTTATGCTGTGTTATAATTAGTTGACTTAAATCGGGACTCTTCGGCTCTTCTTCGGAGACTCAAGTTTATGGTACATTTTCTCGACATAAGCTGTTCGTTTGAACGCGCGCATGGCAGAATCTTATTGGATTACACGTTTGCCATGTTGGACCTGACGAATGTTGAGTCCCGAAAATTAACGACAAACAAAAACAAAACGGTTTTGCGTGCGTACCAATTCTTTGAGCGGTGAAGCCGCAAAAACAGGTAGCGACAGAAGCCACAAGAGGCTTGCGACGCTCCGATGTATTTTAACGCGGATCTGCCTCCTATCACGTTCATTGAGCTCCCTCAAAGATCGCGAACCATCTAAGGTGCTCGAGAACTCTGTTGGAGAATTTTTGATTACTTTTTTGTCTTTCGCAAGAACTCGACGACTGAGAAGAGGATATCAAAACACAACAAATCTGTCCTCCATTCGCTCAATGATCCTTTCCAGAATCCCACAGTAAATATTTGGCTCCAGCAGATCACACAGCTCTCTATAATCTTGTTTCAATTCCGTCAAGCTAAATTTACGCGCTTCTAAAACACAGGTCGTAATTAGATTTTCCAAGTGGTACTCCTGTGCGAGAATCAACAGAGCTAATACTTGCTCTTTCTTGGAAGCGGATTGCTCAAGTAAAAAATCATTAAAAATGTCTTTTAAGCTCAAAGTACCCGCGAAAATATCCCAAGATGAGGCCACCAAAAAATCCTCGCACTTTTCGAGAAGAAGTCCTATTTGGTATTCATCGGCGAGTTTTAAAAGATAAGAACAGTTTTCGCTCGTTACTGAGCGCTCCGCGAGTGAATACACCATCAATAGCAAATCGTGAAACTCAGTTATTTTCTTTGCAGGCATAACTATTTCTCTTTTGTCCTTTTCCGAGAAATTTGATATGAACATTTTCTCGAAGACTGGTGAACACTGTGACAAAACCCATCGATGGACATGAAACCTTTGTCCTTCCACTAGAAATGCCAGATCGCTTGATGCCCATGGTTTCCCAAAGTCTTCTGCCTTGAAAACGTTTTCTTTTTTCATCTTGTCACGGGTTAAATTCAACCATCGTACCAAAGAATTTGTTTCTACATCAATTTCTTCCTCTAGGAACATGACTTCGAAGCAAGCCTCGGCTAGTTTATTGTTGATGTCATTACGGAATCGCGCCCATTGAAAAGCGTCGCCCGAGAAAAGTGGGGTACCCATGATGCTTTGCGGGCGCAATGACCTAGGAATGAGGTTGCAAACGCTCACCGCCAACTTCGGTCGCTTTAGATCTGAATTGACAAATTCCCAAACGGGAGTTGTTAAATTTCGCTTTGCGTCCGTTTAGAGACAATGGAGATACAATTGGAGCAATTAGCATTGTTTCAAAGTGACGAAATGCTCTTTTCGTCGGTAAAGAGCGAGGGCCGCGTTTGCATATCAAAAGAGCGTGAAGTGTTCATCCGTAAGCTTCTGAGCGTGAGCGTGCACCTACGTGGAGCGGGAATCTACAACGTATACTTAAGCTTTTCGAAAAGTAATTAGACTACCGACGTGTTATCTGAAACTGACGGCAATAACGGGCCAAAAAGGAAGGTAAAATTCTGCACAGCCCCACACTACATTATACGTTCAGTTCTTGGATAGAGTGACAAAAACAATACTTTACCATTGGGAAAACAGATTTGTTTTACGATAGTATGGGGCAGTACGGAAATTTTACTAAAAGGAATATTTCTGTGATGTTTTGCTTTCTTGGCGAAGTTGATGGTCGAACCTCGCAAATCTGCCGCATTTGAGTCTTAACACAAATTGAAAACCCGGCATTTGAAAGGTAATTTAATTTTACATCTGACCGATTTTTAAACAATATAACCTAATCAAGATAACGCCACTAATTACGTCTATTCTTCTTCGATGAAAAGCGCTACGTTTCGGTTGTCTGCACAAGAAACAATACTTTCGAACACTGCGTACACGGGGGATTACATGATTGACAGTCGGATTGACAGGCCTGCGTGAAGTTACGCATGCTCTCTTTCTCTTTTCTAGCTTATTTGCATTTTCCCGTGCGACGTTTTTCAATGGGCGCGATTCTGTAATGTCAACCATCACGTGAGAAAGCAATGAAACGATCAAAGTATTCTTTGCAATACGTCTGCGTTCTTCGGTAGGCCTCTTTCATCTTTCACAACTTAAGACTTTGACGCCTTTATCTAAGTCACAGAGGGAAAAATGACAAGAAAGGTTGTCTCAAATACTCGATCCACTGTTGTTTTCCGACGCACTTTCTTCTGTAGCAATCATTTCGTGACAAACCGACGCAGGCGCATACCAGCGGTTTCTCACATCAAACAAAAATTTATAAAATATGCGCAAACAGAATGCGTCCCTGCTTTAAGCCTGATTTTCGTGAGGGAAGGTTAACTATGGGTCAGACAGTTGCAAAAAAGAACGCGGAGTCAATAACCCTGGCTTACTATTGTATTAATATCTGTCTAACAATAGCCCTCTTTGCTATTGGAACCATTTACTTGCGGTACAGAGACCGAAGAGACCATCAGAGGCGGGAATGGCGCCAGTTGGCGGAAAGAATTTACACCGATTACAGCAAACTGAAAAGTAAAGATATCCCACAGAAAATTTCAAAGGTAAAGAACACTTTTGAAAGTATAAAAATCCACTCAGAAGTAAGTGGCCTTGATGTTTTGCGTTACATGCTCACCGATGAAAAGTACCGCAATTTTGCGAGCGAGTCACCTCAGCTGAAGGCCCTTCGTGAAGACCTCCACATGATCTTCGTGCCGCTAAATATCTGCTCTTCGTTGCTTCGCTTGGGAGAAGTGCCATCAAATATTAAGGAAGAATTAAG
The DNA here is from genome assembly GCF_964200805.1 of Pocillopora damicornis. Taxonomy (NCBI): domain Eukaryota; kingdom Metazoa; phylum Cnidaria; class Anthozoa; order Scleractinia; family Pocilloporidae; genus Pocillopora; species Pocillopora damicornis. The sequence continues at coordinate 2,020,445 of NC_142674.1, forward strand.
ACTTGTGGTGGGAGAGTTGGGGAATTTAGCAGAGCCTTTCCTTACAGGTGAACAACAAAGGGTTGCTTTGAAATGTCTGAAACATTTTGGCAGTAACAGATCATCAAATGCAGTAACTGAACATGCTCAAAGAAGCGTGAAAGAACTTGATGAGCGAATTGAAGCTATTGCTCCGTACGTAAACAGCTTACAGTTTGGTGGTCCCAATGCTAAGGAGTTCCTTCAGTTGGAAATAAACATGAAAGATTGCGATTATAGCAAGTGCAGAAAATTTTGGCTTAATGAAACAATGATCATGCAAAACAGCCACGAGAATCTCTATTTTCTCATAAAACTACATGAGGATCTAGAATATAAAGAACTTGAGGCACACTTTGCCAGAATCTTTAGACAAAATCTGGAAGAACTGCCACATAAACCGTTCGAGCAGATCTGCGACAGTGATAGCGATGAAACGATTTTGATGAAATTCCTACATGAATTGCGTCTATATATCCATATTATTCTGAGCGAAAACGAGTTCAAAAGACTAGTTGAGGCTAACGTGGATAGACTGCGTCAGCTTCATGAGGCGTTCCAAATTAAATCGTTATGTCAGAGATTCAGCGACCATCTCGTGCGCATTAAGGAGGACTTAGAGGGGAACCCACCAGATCATCTTAATAGCCCGAAGTTTTTGAATCAGCTTAATGTCTTATATGAAGAAAATTTTAAGAGAATAATCGTTGTTCAGGAGGTATAGCACTAACACATCTAAGACCTCTTTATAAAGTTCATGCTCTATCCTTGTTGTTTTTGTATGATAGTGACATTTTAGTACCAAGATGAGTTCAGGCCTTGCTTAATTAAAGTAAGCCCAAGCAGTTCAGTTATGACTATATCTGAGTTTGAGTTAGCATCAGTTCCATTTAATTAGTGTAATTATGTATGAGAAGGACCTCAGCAAGTATACAAAGGTTAAATTGTAGCCTGCAGCATCATCGTAATTTGCTACTGAAATATTGATTATGAATCTTGATATATTACTTAAGACACTCCTTTGGCCTAGGACTTGATAAACTACAGAGCTTGACTTTCAGAGTCAGTGTTTTCTTAATTTGGTGATTGTGAAATTCCCAGTACCCCTTTTGCTTTTTATTTCCTTAATATAAATTGCAATGTCTTGCTTGTATTAGGGTTGTATTAGCAGTAAATAAAATCTTTGTTTTTGTTAAATGTCTCCATTTCTATCACCAGGGGAGGAGACAGGCACCCATCAATATATAGCCATCCCAATGGTTTGGGTTCTAAGTAGTTTTGTTCGGAATCGGATATGAATTTTGACCATTATCATCTTCAATAGGGTATGGTTTTCACTGGAATCTTGAGAGGGTATACAGGTATTTCTCATTTTGTTTCCCCCTTCCCATCCCACCCTCCTCTCCCCTATTAATAATAGAGATAAAGAAATAACTAAATTCACTCAAGCCTACTGCTTGGAAGAATTTTACCAATTCTTGACTTTGGCACTGCTGTCAGATCTGACAGATGTAGATCATTCCTTCTGTCACAGCCAGCTGTTGAGGCATTTGAAGTACCACTGGCAGCCACACGCAATCAGAATGGAAGACCTGTCGTGTAATTCTTCTCACAAACCCTGTGTCCATAGAGATAGTGGTGCACTCAATAATTTAGGCACTAAAGTACTGGAAACACTTCCCTGAAGGACACTTCATCCTTAAGACTGATCAGAAATCTGTATCCTACATGTGCAACAAACATCACAAAGGAAAGTTAAAGAACAAAAAATTCCTGTGTTAGAGACCAGAACTGTCTTAGTGCAATTTTGACATCATCTATTGCCTTCAAAGAAATAACATTGTACCAGATGCCCTGTCTGGAGCCAAGTACGCTACTACTACTGATGACTCACTTTATGAGCTTTATTAGTACCCTCTGCCATCTGATCACTACAGTAAACATTTTGTGCAAACCAAGAACTTTTACCTTACATGTACATCCTAGAAGAGATAGAAAAGATAACAAGCAAGTACCCTGTTTGATGTGAATGCAAACCTCAGTTTCCTTGGCCTGAGAAGGGTTCCCTTTTGTCAGGACTTGTTTTGGACTCAGTGTACATGTACTCACTGCCAGGTTTCTTGTGCATATATAATGTATCGTGCGAGATTAGGATACTCAAACCTATAGTAAAATAGGTGATTAAATGTCATCTACAACACAAGGTCACACAAGCTGAAAGGGATGAATTTTTGCCAGAGAGCGTATTTCCATCGATATAGTGTTCCATTTATGTATTGTTTATGGCGGTTATGCTTCAATTAATAACGCTTAACCTATTTTTTGATGTGGGACACCCTCAAAGGTGTACCATATCCTTAAAAATGGTACAGGAAATGTCATCAGAAGTTTCAGAACCCCACTGAGACAGAAACTTCAAGAAAATGAAAAATACTCAACTGAGCCGGCAGGGCAGACGTAATGCTTGGCAAACAAGTGCTCAGTGACCCTCAGTATTTCCTTGGTGAAAATCATAGCTGCCATTTGTTAGTTTTACAGTAGTAGATGGCTGGGGCGAGAAAGAACCAAGGGGGTGAGTGTGGGTTAAAAGGAAGGAGAGGGGAGGGGTTGGTCCATTTAACCCTTTAGCTCCTAAGATCTGACTGTTAACTCTCCCTTCTAACTGCTATACATTTCCTTGCAAATAAGTAACGAGAATTCAGCAATAGATCAAGACAACTTCTACTTGATAAGTTTGAGTATTCTCATAATTTGTTTCCTAGATATTGTATAGATGTTATAGAGAGAAGTTACTTGTTGATCACTCCTAGGAGTTAAAAGGTTAAGAATAAAGATAAGCTCCTCTGGCACTTTTCAATAAAATGTCCCATCCTTGTCACCAGTTGTTGTGTATTAGGGTTCGTTATATACTACTAGAGAGTAACGCACAGACCGAGTGCTTCACGCAACAGCTTTATTAGAATACAGTGAAATTAATGATACACAATATATAAGCACAATCACATGACTGTGATCAAAGGTGTGCTAAGCATTAAAATAAAGATTATGTAATAGTTAAGGTATTTATCCAATAGGAACAAACACCACAAATTAAAAAAAGAACAAAGTAATTGAACTAACTAACCAAAAGAAAAAAAACAGATGCCTGTAAATAACAAAACCGACATGACCAAGAAGACCAAAGAGATCAACAGAGGTGGGAATGGCACGAGTTTGTGGAAATAATTTACACAGATTACAGAAGTCTAAGAAGAAACCAGATCCTAGAGATTGATGGAATAGGTACATTAGATAATATGAACAGACTATGTCAGATTTATGTGAAAACAAGAAAGTCACCAAAGTTAAAAAAAAAGAGATCAAATATCTGTTTCAAATGGCTAGAGATGAGCTAAAATCAATTGTGGATGATTCTTTAGATAAGCTTTGCAATGACAAACTTTCTGACAATTTTTGTAGCTTATGGGACCAATTTCGAGATTTGTGTACATTTCCAGCTTAGCAGCGTCCCTTGGAGAACAATGATGTTGAGTTATAAGATAATTATCCTCCTAAGTCTTATGACTACTCAGTAAATCTTTCTCAAGAATCTCCAGCATAAAGTGTAGAAGATAGCATCAATTCCTGCATTTGACCATCAATTGAGCATTATAAGAAAGATGATGACAGTTTTCAGACTGGTTAATATTCTAGTGTAGGCTTATTGTTACCTTACAGTTTTAGAAAGAAGTCTTTTTGTCGCTATGGTTTGCTTTACGTTTATTTTTTTAATAGTTTTAACTTAACCCTTTACACCCCAATATCAATATGCATATTCTCCATATTGTTCATCATACATTTCTTAAGGTGCTGACAAGGAGAATTTGTTTAACAATCTGGAGCTTCTTTCATTGGTGATCATTTCCTTTTTACTCTTTTGACCTTTATGTGTGATTCAGGGGAGATATTACAAGGAGAAATTAGATGCTAATCACTCTTACGAGAGAAAGGGTTAAATGTATTTCCTCGAAATATTAGTACCCGGGCACTTATTCAAAATTTCAGCTTGAGGAGGGGTAATTACTGGAATTAGGACACTTAATCGAGGGGGGCACTTCTCAAGTTAGCACAGCAATAGGATTAAAATTTAAAGAACAGATAACGTTCATTTAGGAACTCTGTTAGCAAATGGAAATAGGAATTAGGAAGAAACTATTATCCAATACTGATTCCTTTGTAGTTGATGCTTAAAAAGTTGTAAATAAAGTGGCAGCAGAAATAGGTTTTTCTTGTGTTCTTACTATAATTACGAAAGTGGAGATGAGGGTGGGTGGGGGGGGGGCTTATTTGCTTATTAGAGAGGGGCGCTTGTTTTACATTATGGGTAATTATTTTGGGGGGTTGGCACTTTTTATAGCGTGGGAACTTATCTGCCAAGCTTTCAGTAGAGCATGGTCGATGAGTTTAAACTCACAGTAGTTGATTTTTCGCGAAAAATTGACAGTCAAATACAGCACAAATCCAGCTCCCTTGGTATCAATTGTTTTTATGGTAAGTACTAAAACAAGGAACGACCTAAAACCACCTAAAACCACCTAAAACCATCTACAACCAACTCAAAAATTTCAACAACCACCTACAACCACCTCAAAAACAACTACAACCACTCGCAAACTATCTAAAACCATCTAAAACAAGGCATAAATGTCTAAAATAAGGCGAAACGACAACATGTCACGTACACGAAATACGAGAATCGAACGAAACCTCTACCTCCCCCTGAAATCTTACTCTCCCTGGTCCCATGTATAATCAACCATCTCACGAAATGAAATGCGATAGCATGCTAATTATTTTATATTCCCTCAGCAAAAGACTTGAAGAACTTGATGCAGATGGAACACAATGATTGTTACCTCAAGGTTATTCAGCGCGCTTTGCCGGATTGCTACCTTTTTGTAATACTTTTTGGGTCTTGCCATAGTTTGAGAAAGCAATGAAACGATCAAAGTATTCTTTGCAATATGTCTGCGCTCTTCGGCTGGCCTCTTTCACCTTTCACAAATAACATCTACATCGATCTCCCAAACAATCACAAAACAACTGTATACTTTTTCGCTTAAAAATCACTTCCTTCCACGCACCACACAACAATTTTAAGACTTTTACGCCTTTATCAAAGTCACAGATGGAAAAATGACAAGAAAGGTAATCTCAAATACTGGGCAGTCTCTCATATACCGGGTTCTGAAATAACTAATAATTAATGGACTGGTGTAGCAGGATGGTAAAGTGAGTGGGTACAAAGGATCAGTGAACAGAGGGCACGGAGAATTTGTGGTACGGTGGAAAATTAGGAACAGAGGATCAGTGGATCAGTGAACAGTGAGCATAAAGGACCAGAGGAACAGTGGGCACCGCGGACCAGTGGCACAATGGGTGCAGAGGACCAGTGGAACAGTGGGTACAGAGGACCAGTGGAACAGTGGGTACAGAGGACCAGAGGAACAGTGGGTACAGAGAACCAGTTAAACAGTGAATACAGAGGACCAGTGGGCACAAAGGACCTGAGGAACATTGGGTACAGAGGACCAGTGGGTACAGAGGGCCAGAGGAACAATGAGACCAGAGGAGCAGTGGACACAGAGGACCAGTGGGTACAGAGGAGCAGAGGAACAGTATGAACAGAGGAACAGTGGGCACAGAGGACCAGAGGAACAGTGGGTACGGAGGAACTTTTTAACAAATTCCTAGACAAGCACCCACAGAAGGCTCGACTCTGCCAGGAACACCATATTGATCCAGAGGATGATAATATTGATTTGGCTTAGGTGACAGAACACAAGGCTTTTGTCTACTGTAAAACTGCTTTGCCATTCTTTACATGTAGTTTAGGATCTGAGAATTTGGTGGCCAAATCAAACTCAATCCCTTAGTTGATAATTTGTGTGAATTTTGAATGCTTTGGTGTTGTGAGCATTCATATTACTCCCATGAGGAGTGAAAGGGTCAAATCATAAGGTTATGGAATACCTACTAGGAAGATTTTTCTGTGAGAGAGAACATTTATTACCCTATTACCCTCTGCTACCTTAGACAAAAATTTTCACGGAGAACTTATAGGCTCCTGTCGTAACTTTGAATTCTCTCAGGGAAATCCTGGCTACAGATTGCAATGGCACATTCAAACAATAGAGATGAGTGTCATAAAGTTATCTTTTTATAAGCAGTTACCAATGTAACGATTCTAAAGTGTGTCAATTTGAAATATTCATGGAGAAAAGTATGATTATGTATGTAATGTATGTTCTGTAACATATGTATATATAACTTAGTTGTAGGGCAAAATTTTAAAATGATTCGCTACCTTATATGAATAACTTAAATGCAGCCATAGGATTTCAACAATTTTGGGTGTCTTCTGGCACTGTCCCATCTGGAGCCTTCATGTCCTCTGTTCCCACTTTTTCTCTGGTCCTTTGTACCCACTGGTCCTCTGATCCCACTGTTCCTCTGGTCCTCTCTTCCAACTGTTCCTCTGGTCCTCTGTACCCACTGTTCCTCTGTTCCCACTGTTCCCCTGGTCCTCTGCTCCTACTGTTCCTCTGGTCCTCTATTCCCACTGTTCCTCTGATCCTCTATACCCTCTGGTCCTCTGTACCCACTGGTCCTCTGTTCCCACTGTTCCTCTGGTCCTCTGTTCCCACTGTTCCTCTGGTCCTCTGTACCCACTGGTCCTCTGGTCCTCTGTTCCCACTGTTCCTCTGGTCCCCTGTACCCACTGGTCCTTTGGTCCTCTGTACCCACTGGTTCTCTGGTCCCGTTGTTCCTCTGGTCCTCTGTACCCACTGGTCCTCTGTTCCCACTGTTCCTCTGGTCCTCTGTTCCCACTGTTCCTCTGGTCCTCTGTACCCACTGGTCCTCTGGTCCTCTGTACCCACTGGTCCTCTGGTCCTCTGTTCCCACTGTTCCTCTGGTCCCCTGTACCCACTGGTCCTTTGGTCCTCTGTACCTACTTGTTCTCTGGTCCCGTTGTTCCTCTGGTCCTCTGTACCCACTGGTCCTCTGTTCCCACTGTTCCTCTGGTCCTCTGTTCCCACTGTTCCTCTGGTCCTCTGTACCCACTGGTCCTCTGGTCCTCTGGTCCTCTGTTCCCACTGTTCCCACTGTTCCTCTGGTCCCCTGTACCCACTGGTCCTTTGGTCCTCTGTACCCACTGGTTCTCTGGTCCCGTTGTTCCTCTGGTCCTCTGTACCCACTGGTCCTCTGTTCCCACTGTTCCTCTGGTCCTCTGTTCCCACTGTTCCTCTGGTCCTCTGTACCCACTGGTCCTCTGGTCCTCTGGTCCTCTGTACCCACTGGTCCTCTGGTCCTCTGTTCCCACTGTTCCTCTGGTCCCCTGTACCCACTGGTCCTTTGGTCCTCTGTACCTACTTGTTCTCTGGTCCCGTTGTTCCTCTGGTCCTCTGTACCCACTGGTCCTCTGTTCCCACTGTTCCTCTGTTCCTCTGTTCCCACTGTTCCTCTGGTCCTCTGTACCCACTGGTCCTCTGTTCCTCTGTACCCACTGGTCCTCTGGTCCTCTGTTCCCACTGTTCCTCTGGTCCCCTGTACCCACTGGTCCTTTGGTCCTCTGTACCCACTGGTCCTCTGGTCCCGTTGTTGCTCTGGTCCTCTGTACCCACTGGTCCTCTGTACCCACTGGTCCTCTGTTCTCACTGTTCCTTTGGTCCACTGTTCCTCTGGTCCTCTGTACCCACTGGTCCTCTGGTCCTCTGGTCCTCTGTTCCCACTGTTCCTCTGGTTCCCTGTACCCACTGGTCCTTTGGTCCTCTGTACCCACTGGTCCTCTGGTCCCGTCGTTGCTCTGGTCCTCTGTACCCACTGGTCCTCTGTTCTCACTGTTCCTTTGGTCCACTGTTCCTCTGGTCCTCTGTTCCCACTGGTCCTCTGTACCAACTGGTCCTCTCACCCACTAGTCCTCTGTGCCCTCTGATCCTCTGTACCTACTGGTTCTCTAGTCCTCTGTACCCACCGGTCCTCATTGTTCACTGTTCCTCTGCTCCTCATTGTCCACTGTTCCTCTGGTCCTCTGTACCCACTGGTCCTCTGTACCCACTGGTCCTCTGTACCCACTGGTCCTCTGTACCCACTGGTCCTCTGTACCCACTGGTCCTCTATTCCCACTGTTTCTCTGGTCCTCTGTGCCCACTGTTCCACTGCTTCCTCTGTTCCTCTGGTCCTCTGTATTCACTGGTCCACTGTGCCCACTGTTCACTGATCCTCTGTACCCACTCACCTTACCCTTCTGCTACATCTATCAGTTAATTATTAGTTATTTCAGAACCCGGTATATGAGAGACTACCCCAAATACTCGACCACTATTGTTTTCCGACGCACTTTCTCCCGTAGCAATCATTTCGTGACAAACCGACGCAGGCGCATACCAGCGGTTTCTCACATCAAACAAAAAATTTATAGAATATGCGCAAACAGAATGCGCCCCTACTTCAAGCTTGATTTTCGTGAAGAAAAGTCTACTATGGGTCAGACAGTTGCAAAAGAGAACGCAAAGTCAATAACCCTGGCTTACTATTGTATCAATATCTGTCTAACAATAGTCCTCTTTGCTAGTGGAACCATTTACTTGTGGCGCAGAGGCCAAAGAGACCAACAGAGGCGGGAATGGCGCCAGTTGGCGGAAAGAATTTACACTGATTACAGCAAACTGAAGGGTAAAGAAATCCCACAGAAAATTTCAAAGGTAAAGAACACTTTTGAACGTATAAAAATCCACTCAAAAGTAAGTGGCCTAGATGTTTTGCGTTATATGCTTGCCGATAAAAACTACCGCAATTTTGCGAGCGAGTCACCTCAGCTGAAGGCCCTTCGTGAAGACCTCCACATGATCTTCGTGCCGCTAAATATCTGCTCTTCGTTGCTTCTCTTGGGAGAAGTGCCAGTAAATATAGAGGAAGAATTAAGACTTGTGGTGGAAGAGTTGGGAAATTTAGTAGAGCCTTTTTTAACAGGTGAACAACAAAGGGTTGCTTTGAAATGTCTGAAACATTTTGGCAGTAACACATCATCAAATGAAGTGACTGAGCATGCTCAAAGAAGCGTGAAAGAGCTTGATGAGCGAATTAAACCTTTTGCTCCGTACGTAAACAGCTTACAGTTTGGTGGTCCCAATGCTAAGGAGTTCCCTCAGGTGAACCTAACTCAAGCCACTGCTTCGGAGTTCCGAAACGATTTTCCTGACAAGAAAGATTGCGATTATAGCAAGTGCAGAAAATTTTGGCTTAATGAAACAATGATCATGCAAAACAGACACGAGAATCTCAAGTTTCTCATAAAACTACATGAGGATCTAGAATATAAAAAACTTGAGGCACACTGTGCCAGAATCTTTAGACAAAATCTGGAAGAACTGCCACATAAATCGTTCGAGCAGACCAGCGACAGTGATAGCGATAAAGCGATTTTAATGAAATTCCTACATGAATTGCGTCTATATATCCATGTAATTCTGAGTGGAGACCAGTTCATGATGGTTAAAAGACTAGTTGAGGATAACGTGGATAGACTGCGTCAGCTTCATGAGGCGTTCCAGCCGACAAAGATCCAAATTGAATGGTTATGTCAAAGATTCAGTGAAGAACTCTTAAACCTTAAGAGGAAAATAGAGGGGAACCCACCACCTCATCTAACAGACAAGAAGTTTTTCAAACAGCTTAGTGACCTATATGAAGAAAAGTTTCAAAGAATAATCACTGGTGAGGAGGTATAGCACTAACACAACTGAGACCTCTTTATAAAGTTCATGCTTTATCCTTGTTGTTTTTGTATGATAGTGACATTTTAGTACCAAGATGAGTTCAGGCCTTGCTTAATTAGTAAGCCCAAGCAGTTAAGTTATGACTATATCTGAGTTTGAGTTAGCATCAGTTCCATTTAATTAGTGTAATTAGGTATGAGAAAGACTTCAGCAAGTATACAAAGGTTTCTTTGTAGCTTACAGCATCATCTTAATTTGCAATTGAAATATTGATTATGAATCTTATTACATTACTTGAGACACTTCTTTGGCCTAGGACTTGAGAAAATACAGAGCTTAAGTTTCAGAGTCAGTGTTTTCTAAATTTGGCAATTGTAAAATTCCCAATGCCCCTTTTACTTTTTATTTCCTTAATATAAATTGCAATGTATTGCTTGTATTAGGGTTGTTTTAGCAGGAAATAAAATCTTCATTTTTGTTAATTGTTTTCATTTCTATCACCAGGGGAGGAGACAGGCACTCCTCAATATATGGCTGCCCTAACAGTAGGGGTTCTGAGTAGTTTTGTTTGGAATCAGATATGAATTTTAACCATTATCATCTTCAATAGGGTATTGTTTTCACTGGAATCTTGAGATGGTAGACAGGTATTTGTCATTTTGTTTCCCCCCCTCCCATCCCGCCCTCCTCTCCCCTGTTACCTGATGCCCTGTCTAGAGCCAAGTGCGCTAATACTACTGATGACTCACTTTATGAGCCTTATTAGTACCCTCTGCCATCTGATCACCAGAGAAAACATTTTGTGTGAACCAAGAACTTTTACCTTACATGTACATCCTAGAAGAAAGGATTACAAGCAAGTACCCTGTTTGATGTGAATGCAAACCTCAGTTTCCTTGGGCTGAGAAGGGTCCCCTTTTGTGTTTATTCATGACTTATTTTGGACTCAGTGTACATGTACTCACTGCCAGGTTTCTGGTGCATATATATAATGCATAGTACAAGATTAGGATACTCAAACCTATAGTAAAATAGGTGATTGAATGTTGTCTTTATTCTACAACACAAGGTCACACAAGCTGAAATGGATTAATTTTTGCCAGAGAACGTATTTCCGTTTATATAGTGTTCCATTTATATATTGTTTACGGCGGTTATGCTTCAATTAGTAACACTTAACCTATTTTTTCATGTGGGACACCCTCAAAGGTTTACTGTATCCTTACAAATGGTACAGCAAATGTCATCAGAATTTTCAGAACCCCACTGTGACAGAAACTTCAAGAAAATGAAAAATACTCAACCTAGCTGATAGGGCAGACATAATGTTTGGCAAATGAGTGCTCAGTGACCCTCAGTATTTCCTTGGTAAAAATCATAGCTGCCATCTGTTAATTTTACAGTAGTGGATTGCTGGGGAGAGAAGGACCCACGGGGGTGAGCATGGGTTAAAAAGAAGGAGAGGGGAGGGGGTGGTCCATTTAACCCTTTAGCTCCTAATATCTGATTGTTAACTCTCCCTTCTAACTGCCATACATTTCCTTGCAAATAAGTAACAAGAATTTGGTGATAGATCAAGACAACAACTTCTACCTGATAAGTTTGAGTATTCTCATTATTTGTTTCCTAGATATTGTATGGATGTTATAGAGAGAAGTTACTTGTTGATCACTTCTAGGAGTTAAAAGGTTGAGAATAAAGATAAGCTCCTCCAGCACTTTTCAATGAAATGTCCCATCCTCGTTGCCATTTGTTGTGTATTAGGGTTCGTTATATACTACTATAGAGTAACGCACAGACCAATTGCTCTACACAACTGCTTTATTAGAATACAGTGAACTTAATTACACACAATGATATATAAGTGCAATCACGTGACTGTAGTCAAGGGTGTGCTAACCATTAAAATAAAGATTATGTCATAGTTTAGGTATTTTTCCAATAGGAACAAACACCAAAAATTAAAAAAAGAACAAAGCAATTGAACTAACTAACCAAAAGAAAAAAAGACACCTGTAAATAACAAAGCAGATGTGACCAAGAAGACCAAAGAGATCTACAGAGGCGGGAATGGTACAAGTTCGCGGAAAGAATTTACACAGATTACAGCAGTCTGAGACGTAAACAGATCCTAGAGAACAGGTTAAAAGTAAAGAAAACTTTTGAAATATTTCCAATTCATTCTGAAGTAACTGGCCTTGATGTTTTGAGATAATGGCTCGCTGATGATCGCCTCCAAAATGTGTCAAGTAAATCACCCCAGCTGAGGGCCCTTCGTGAGGACCTCATCGTGATCTTCTTTCAGCTAAATTTCTGCTCTTCATTGATCTATTAAGGAGAAGTGCCGAAAAATATAAAGAAAGAATTAAGATACATAGTGGAAGAACCGCTACCAGTTCCTTATTGGGCATAACTAGAGTATCAGCCCCATGAATTCTAATTTTCCTTGACTTAACTCTTTTCACTCTAATATCAGTATGCATATTCTTCCTACTGTTCATCAGATATTTCTTAAGGTGGTTATGGAGAATTTGTTTAATGATCTTGCGCTTCTTTCATTGGTGATCATTTCCTTTATTCCTGTGACCTTAATGTGTGATTCAGGGGAGACATTGTAAGGAGAAGTTAGATGTTAGTCATTCTCTGGAGTGAAAGGATTACAATAATGTATTCCCTCGAAATATTAGTACTAAGGTTCTTATTTGAAATTTCAGCTTGAGGAGGGGTGCTTATTGGCAGTAGGATACTTGATTGAGGGGGGGTGCTTCTCAAGTTACCACAGCAACAGGATAAAAATCGAAAGAACAGGTAACGCACATGAAGGAACTCTGTTAGCACATGGAGATAGAAATCACAGGAATGAGGAAGAAATTATTATCCTGTACTAATTCCTCTGTAGTTTACACTTGAAAAGTTGTAAATAAAGTGGTAGTAGAAACAGGTTTTCCCTGTGTTCCTATTATTTGCAAAAGTGAGGGAGGAGAGTGGGGGGGGGGGGGGAAGGGCGCTTATTTAAGAGGGGAGCTTGTTTGACATTATGACCCAGTAAGTGGGTACTTATTTGGGGGGGGGGGAGGGTTGTGCTTTTTACAACGTGGGCGCTTATTTGCCAAGCTTTTAGTAGAGCTTGGTCAACGAGTATTAGCTCACAGTCTTTGTTTTTTTCAAGAAAAACTGACAATCGAATCCGGCACTTAGGTTGGGCATGTGAGCACAATTTGAACCCCTCCCCCCCGGGGGATTTAAACAGCCACTCTTAAAAAGTTGAAATGCCTACGGGTTGCCCCGGGGGGATGTTGAATCTTCAAATTGACCGACGCATAAAATATTGACAGTCGAGGTGTGACACAGTCATGAACGTGCATACGGACTTTGGGCCATATCAATTGACAACGAGATTTTCTCGGCTTATGAGTTACCATCAGTGTAAGTGTGCAGGAATAGCCACTTACGACTTCAAGAAGATCAGTTTGCCCAGGAGCCCATTAAAAATTGAACGTTTGCAGGTTTCAAATCATCAGATGCGTTGCCCACTCCCGAGGGACACTGTGAATTAACTTCTGTTCGAGCTCCAACAAAAACAAATAAAAGGAAATCTTCCTTGGAAGCTTACAAGAGAGACGTTCGACTGTGCACATCCGAAGAACACCATTTAGCTGATAAGTCAGCCTCTTCTCGAATTTTGATAAAGGGTCAGTTAGTTGTGGAGATTAAACTCGTCTCACGCTTAGTTTAGCTTTCACACAATTTCTAGTCTCTGGTTACGAGAAGAAGTTCCAATAAGTGCGGATCCACGATCATGGCCTCGAAATCCAATCATGCGTTCCCATACCAACACGTTTTCTCCTCCATGGTCGGTTGGTATTCTAGAAGGCCACGAATACTTTTCAACACTCTGCAGAAAAAGATCTTGAACGGTCTCTTTTCTGTTGTTTGTAGAACACTTCAAAAAACGTATTAAACGGGAATAGCCATCTATACAACCATGTATAACGAAACACCACCTAATCAAACTGTGATAGCCGTCAATATGCCATAAATTGTTAGGGCCTGGCACTGAATAAGCTCTTCTAGAAACTACTGTTGCCCATCTCAAACAGCAGTTGATCGGATCAACTCGCGAAATACTGGCTCGAATTCGTTCTCTTTGAACATTAATACCCATACTTCTCAAGTGGACACGAACCATTGAATACCCCACAAACTCTCCTTGTATGTTCATGAAAGCTCGCACAATATCATCAAGATCTGTATTTCCTATAATTGAAAAGCCAGTTTCCTCGCTGATACCAAGCTCTCGAACCCGTCGTCACAGGGTCCAACGCGACACGAGAAGAAGTTCTGCGATGTCTTTCCAGTTGTATCCCAAAGCTCTGAAGTGTAGCAAAGTCTCTTCATCGATCTCGTACTTTGGTCTCCCTGGTTCTCCGTTTACTGCAAGTTCCAGTGAACTTACCAGATATACTGCTAAGTGAGTACAGTTTGGAGTATTCCTTAGCACCAGTTCTGTCAATTTTCGGCACCAACTGTGGAATAAAATCCTTAAATTTCCAGCAACCTCAGTCAACTCCCCTTTGCACTCGTTTACAACCGGTAACAAGTTTTCGACAAATTTCGCCGCTGATTCTAAGCAATTGATCACCCTCTCTATAAATGGTCGGGAAATACTGTTTTCTCCCTCTTCACAAACGTTTAACAAGCTTATAACATCCTCAAAGCAATTGAATAATGATTCTTCCTCCAGTGTTCTGGCTGCCATTTTGATTTTTGGCGCAAATCGAATGATTGGGTTCCAGTCCATAATCTTCGTATTGATAGGAAGGGAATGGGTTTTATGTTTGGGGCGGGGAATTTTGTTGAATGACGATATTTTGAATGTCCGGGTACTTTCAAACACTTTGTCATAAAAGAAGGTATGTCATTAAATAACTATGCATGATAGAAGTTGAATAATTATTGTTGTTGAGTAAAAAGTTTGGACTAAAGTTGAACAATTAATTTTGTTGAGTAAAATAAATATAGCTTTCGAAGTTGAATAAACATTGTTGTTGAATGAAAATAATTTAATTGAATATGAAAAGAGAATGCATATTGTTGAACATAAATATAAAATGTTGAACATAACTGTAAACTGTTGAATAAAAATATATTTTGTTGAGCATAAATATAAGTTGTTGAATATAAATATGCAAGTTGTTGAATTTTGCAACATTTGGCTAACCATACTCGACGGTCAGCATTAGATTCCATCCACCAAAACCACCTCGGTCGAGAGGGACTGAGATGGAATATTTAATGACTTGCAAAACATAACCGAAGATTCTCGGAAATCCGCCGGTGATGTAGCCGAACATCCGAAGCTGTAATCCCATGATTCTTGAGGAACAAACAGAAACAGCATGGGGGGAATTTTAAAGCGTGAACCTTTGCTTGACGGTAGACATGCGGATAATTTAGGATACGTTAATTCTGTTGATGAGGCGCATAAACTTATTGCGGAATTTGAAACAGGATTGACGACGAAGTTTTCTCGCTTTAAAGCTGACAAAGGTTTCAGGAACACTGGTACATATCTGTATTGATATAGCTCTTTGGCATTATAAAGCTTTGCTTTCATGTCCAAATTGAGCACTCTATGAAGGAGGAGTCATGTCTCGCTATTGTGCATTCTCAGTAGTTTATCTAGTTCAAGTCCTCCGGCATGGCTTGGATAATACCACAATTGTGGAATCATTCGGGTTAGCTTAATGCTTTCGCCTCCTTCCTCGGACAGAAGTCACAAAATACTCTGGGAAGATGCATGAGATATTTAAGGAGCAAAAATTCGTTCTTTACTGGTGTGCCTTTCCTAATTTTGGGAAGGAAAGTGTTCAATTTCCAGCACGGCATAGATAGAACAGCTGGAGAGAAAAGGAAATGAAAAGATGCAGAAGAAGTACTGTACATAATATTTTCTTTTTATCTGCAACCTTTGTGTTACTGTCACCTATGGCTTGCTAATTCCAAAGGTCAAACACACACATGAATGGGTCATATGACATTGATCTCAGAATACTTTTATGACAAACGTGATAACAGTTCAATCTTAGCTAAATTGAAGATGATTTAGAAGTTAACAATTATAAGAACTTTTCACTAACATATGCTGCTGACAAAGGAGAAAATATATGCAATTCTGCATTTTTTTGCTTTCTATCAAGCAATCATATGTTGGCTTCTTATCACACTATGACACTTCCGTTTTGTCACATTCCAAAAATACTTTGAGAAATATACTATCACTCATCTTACACTGTTATATTTGCCTATTACAGAAGGCTGCAAACAAAGATTTTGTTTTCAAGAAAATAAGATTTCTTGTTCAAGACACAAGGAAGTTTGACTGCAAAGCACTGATAAAAATGCGAAAATTTTTATTTTTTCCAGAGAACAGGGTAGTTCTACCCATGTATAAACAGAACAAATCTGGTTTAATAAATCAGATATGTAGCATGATTCCTTTTCTTCCATCCCCACTCAAAACAAGCAAACACACCTATTTATTGCTGACCTACACTTAAGCAGCTGAGAAATAAATGGGTTCGATTCCCGTTCAGGCCTGAATTTTTTTCAGGCCTTATTTCTCAGCTGCTTAAGTTGAGTATATACTGCGATGATCTTCATTTGCTTAAAATGTATTTTCCGCAGTACAAATATATGACTTTCATGTATTCTTATCACACCTTCTCCATCTACGGGTATATAACGAACTCACAATTGATCAGCTCCCAGTTGGCTTGATAGCTCAGTTGGTTAGAGCGCTGCACCGGTATCGCAGAGGTCATGGGTTCGATTCCCGTTCAGGCCTGAATTTTTTTCAGGCCTTATTTCTCAGCTGCTTAAGTTGAGTATATACTGCGATGATCTTCATTTGCTTAAAATGTATTTTCCGCAGTACAAATATATGACTTTCATGTATTCTTATCACAAGTCATGAGTTGTCCATCATTCCATCTCAGTCCCTCTCGACCGAGGTGGTTTTGGTGGGTGGAATCTAATGCTGACCGATCTGGTCGCGACACCGAAATAATGATTATAGTTACTTCTTAATTGGCCCTGAAATAATGAATAGCATTATTTCATGGCATGTGTGAGACCTTCGGGCTCGAAGCTTGGGAACTAGTTTACAGGGAAAGATAAAATGGCGGCGTACGGCGGCGAAGGAGATCTCAGTAGTTTAATATTTTTATCTTTCCCTGTATACTAGTTCCCAAGCTTCGAGCCCGAAGGTCTCACACATGCCATGAAATAATGCTATTCATTATTTCAGGGCCAATTAAGAAGTAACGATAATCATTATTTCGGTATCGTGATCATGTTGGATAACCGAGAGGTTCTTGGAAATAAATGTTGGGCACTGGGGCGACCCTAAAAGTTGGAACGGTGGAATGGTAGAAAGGTGGAATGGTGGAATGGTGGAATGGTGGAATGGTGGAGCGGTGGAATGGTGGAGCGGTGGAGCGGCGGAGCGGTGGAGCGGCGGAGCGGTGGAGCGGCGGAGCGGCGGAGCGGGGGAATGGCGGAATGGCGGAATGGTGGAATGGCGGAATGGCGGAATGGCGGAATGGTGGAATGGTGGAATGGTGGAATGGCGGAATGGCGGAATGGCGGAATGGCGGAATGGAGGAATGGCGGAATGGCGGAATGGCGGAATGGTGGAATGGCGGAATGGTGGAATGGTGGAATGGTGGAATGGTGGAATGGTGGAATGGCGGAATGGCGGAATAGCGGAATGACGGAAAATGACCCCAAGTCCTAAAACACGGAATGGCGGAAAATGACCCCAAGTCCTAAAACACGGAATGGCGGAAAATGACCCCAAATCCTAAAACACGGAACGGATGTCAGGGCGAGTAGCACAAATTTTGTACAAAGACACCCAGCGCTTGGCTCATTTATCCCCACGACGATAACGTGCATGACTGAAATTAAGTGTTATTAATTTTTTTTCTTTTACTGAGTGGTATAAATAATAATGAACCATTATGCATGAAAGATAGCTGCGTTTTTGCGTTGTAAACCTGTTTAGTTACCTTTTGTTATGCTAAATTTGCCATGAGTTTTAGTCGCAGCATAAAAAGTCGCACAGCATATGAAAACCAACTCGACATACCACACTACAATAAACAATTGTAACTTTGATACGTTTCCTGGTCACGTCTGCATTGATTTATTGGAAAAATAATATCTCATATGCTTGTAAATGTGAGAACATCACAGGAACGTTTTCAGGCTTCTCAAAATATGACAACGTTCAGCCCCAGCTCCAAACTTGGACTAGAGTGAGAGCAAGCCCTCGTTACGAGCCCTTCAATACGAGCGTTTTTTCATCCACGAATAAGTTTTGGGACTTGAGTAACACTAGGTGAAGAGAGGTTTGCAGGGTGTCACGCGCATGGGAATTTCTCATGGCATGAAAAGACAAAAGAAAGTTAGCAGAAGGAAGCCGTCAAGAAGAATTTGAAGAATCTCTTCGCGACCAGGTGTCCAAAACACCACCATCCTACTGTGAAATTTACGGCTTACATATCAGCGGAAGAAATAAACTTTCTGGACGAAAAAAGGCTATTTCACTAATTCGTCTAATTTGCATGGTGAGAATAGATCCTGTCACTAGAACCCCGCTAACTCGAACCCGGCGAACTCGAAACCCGGCTTACTCGAACAAGACCCAATTTCCCTTGGATTTGACCCCATTTTTTCCAGTTATTTGCTAGCAGCAACTCCTAAAAGACGGAATGGCGGAAAATTACCCCAAAGCCTAAAAGACGGAATTATAGGCAAGGCCAAAGGATCAAGAGAGCCAAATAAAAATCAAGTGTACCCACACTAATTTCCCCTAAGGAGGATGACTTCCGCGGATATTAAGTCAATACCGGAAAAAAAATATCTTTGCTCGTAATAATGTTTAATATCATGCTGTGGATGTCCATTAACTAATTTATCAACCTCTGTTTTTTGAGTAAAATTGACTTTAGGCTTGTCAGGGTTTGACTTTGTCCACATGCAGTGATGCAATCACAAGCGTTGACTTACTTCTTGTTAACGCAATCTTAACTAAAACTCCGACATTATCAGTGAAAATATATCGAGCTTAAATCAACGAGGAATACCATTATCTAATATTAACGGGGCCTGTCAATGTCAGTCATCTTAACACAGGTTTCACCAACTAACCCTAATAATAATGATGAGTGAATTTTAGACAAAATATGCCACACGGTTGCTTAATTTAAAAGTGAGAATGATGTTGATTTAAAAAAACTGGAAATAATTTCAGCAATAACTAACATTGACGGGACCTGTCTACGAATCATGTTCACACAGGTTTCGTCTTATAACATAAACAATGGTCGACTCGAGCGAAAACTTTTGCTACAATCGCTTACATAAAAACACAAACACCGAGGTATTTGAAATACTATTACTTTTCTATCATTATAAACCAAACTGAGCCGAGTGGGCTTGAAAAGTACTGTATTTCCTCGAATAAGCACCCGAGCGCTCATCTAAATTTTTGGCTAAAAGAAGGGGCTCTTACAAGAAGAGAACTTAATCGAGGGGGGCACTTAATAGGAGATTATTAACCTGCACTGATTGTGCTGTAGTTGAGTCTGAAGGCGTTGGGGGTGAGCCCTTATTTGAGAAAATACGGTAATTATGGCCTCGTAGCCACGATTGCGCAGACTGTTCATAGACCGAACTCGCTTCGTAAATGCCGAAGATGAATATCATCCATCGCCTCCTTGTCAGCATCCGTTACTTCCACCAACTGATAATACTTTTTGCCGTGGGCGTTGCGAATACAGGACAATTTTGGGTGATAATGCTCTGGTTCCGGCTTTATGGACATCTTCAGCTCACCAGTACCATTAGGGATTAGCCGGAGTTCCAGTCGTGCGAGAACAAAGTCCCAAGGTGGTGGAGGAACAACTTCCGTTTCGCCTTTCTGAGGTTAGGGACGGATGTTTTGCCGACACCCATAACATCTGTAAACCCTCGAGTTCTTGAGCCATTTAACTTTGAAGGTATTGGTGTTAAGTGTTGGTTCCTGAGGGGTAGGAACTCTTTCTGTGTATTTGCTAGTTGAACGCTCGGACTGGGGATTACGTTTTCTTTTACGTTCGGCTTCTCCAGGTCGATCGATCACCGATCGACTTTGGCATATTCTTGTAAGTGCATTTGGTCAGATTCTTGTTCTTAGCCTTTGCATTATTGATCGAGCCTTCTTCCAGTTGTAAAAATGTCTCCATTGAAATTCCATGAACTCTCTTATTGATCTTCTCCTTTTGGGCGTGCGACTTCCCGATGTAGGTGGAGAAGGGAACATGAAGCTTGGAACTATATTGCTGCCTTATCTTGAAAGGACCCTTATCCACAATAGCCCTTTGGCAATTCCTTTCCTCCTCTTCAGAAATAGATTTTAGCAAGTCAACTACTTCAGTCCAGGCGAGTTTTCTTTCCCCGTACATCTGCCCTTTTCGTGCTTTTATCCGCTGATGTTTGGACTCTGCTACGTTGTTGTAAAAAAAGGCTTCCCTTAGGCCAGCACGTTTTCTAACGTGGGAAATCATCTTCTTCTTCATGTCTTCCGCAACGCGTGTGACAAAATACTTGTGGAATTCTGCTTCGCTTGAATCGGAGAGTGCTGTACCCCTTGATGTTTTTTCTCTTGAATTCCACACGTTTTCCAAACTCTCAAGTTTAGCATCAAAGTCCATGCATCCTTCGGAATCGATGAGCCCTCTTTCATGGTTGGCGTCAGACCCAAATATGTCATGTGGAAAAGCTGTAAGGTACTCTGATGAGATTCCTAACGAGCGAAGCTTCCTTTTACAGTCCTCTACTACGTGACGTTTGCAAGCAAGCCATGTTGCAACAGCAAAATAAGGACTCATTCCCTTCTCAACGGCATCTTCTCGGTCTGACCCTATAAATCGTATGTTTCTGGTGCCGTTTTCAAGTCCTGTAAGTGTAGCTCCAAAGTAGCTGAAGGTGTCGCTGTCCTTTCTCGTGTGTATTAGTGTTGGCCCAAGTAAAAAAGGGGGTTTTCAGTTCTCCTGTCGTCCAGCAGCAGATGCTTATAGGTTGTAGGTGTCACATAGAAGTCGCCAATGCTGAAAGTTGTGTCGATCGAGAGCACTGAAAATTTTTCAGTTGTATTGGCACAAAACCGCTTAACATCCTGAACTTGCCTATCAGACGCCAGGGTTAGGTCGTATAACTGGTCTTGACTTGGAACTTCCCTTCCTTTATATTTTGCGTTCTCCACTTGCTTTCTATTTCTGGGAACATCTGAGACACTGCAAACCTTGAGTTGGCCCCCAGCCTCTTCAAACACTTCGTCATACACTTTGGACGGAGGAGCAGAACTTTTCACCTTTCCCTTGATGCTCTCCAAAACTCCAGGTTTGGTGCGAGTAAAAGCTTTCTCGGACTCAGAATTGCCGTGTGGTTTGGTCGTGATCGCATGTAGTTTTCCGCTGAAACTGTACTGTAAAAGTACGAATCGCTCGGGCGTAAAGCTGTGCCCACTATATCTGAGTATTTCATAAGCTCTTCTGCGGAAACCAGGATGTTGTGCGTGCGTCCAGTACGTTCTCTTGAGAAGAACTGTGGAGCGTTTGCAATCTTCTGATTTTGTTTTGGATATCCAGCGGATTTCCGGATTCTTGTCCTCGTAATACGCAATAACATGAGTTCCATCGTTTTTGTAGACTCCAAGGCCATCTGCTTTCCAGTCGTCTAGGTTTCGAAAATACGGCGACTTTTTATCAATGATGAAAATTTTGTTTTCTTGACACTTTACGGGTGGTTTCGAAGCGACTTTATCTTCAGGAGGATCTAGTAATAGCCGTGTAATGTCGCTGTTTGACAATTCCTTCATCTCTGAGGCATAAACCGGTATGTGTTTATCACCAAGATAAAAAGACGCAGCTTCACTGTGATCCTGGGATTCAGAACCGCTCACAAATGTTTCAGAGTCGTCATTTTCAGACTCAACCCTAAAAATAATTATAAAAAATATTAGCATTTTTCGGTTGAAAAAGAAGCACACAGGGGCGTTTGGTATGGGTGAAAGATCCCCTAGCCAACCAATCTAATACAGTGGGGATCATCTTCGAAACAACACACTTACAGAAAAAAACACTTTAAGGCCCCTTTCTATATCCTGACCAGTTACCAAAAACCAGGTCTACAATTCTAACGCCCTGTCAATCGGGGTTTATTTCATTAACTTATTGCAGAACACACCACGATCTTAACGAACGAATAACTTTATATATTGAAAGGTGTAATATTGTCCAACCTCAAAATAGCTGTTTTCTCAAGAACTCATTGGAATGTCGAAAATCCTCACACGCTTTGTTGGCCTAGTATCTGCTGAGTAAATCTTTCCAGTTTGTTTGGATGTCCGCGCTAACGTGGAAGCCGTTAATTCAGTTAAACAAACACCGTCAGTTTTGTGTTTAAAGGTTTGCGCGCACCTACCAACACAAAGACTGTGAGAACTTTTGTTGTTTGGAATTCATAATCTGTACTTTACAAACCTTTCATTGATATATAATATGCATGGGACGATTTTTGGATGAGGAATGTTTTCAAATTGATGCATTTAAGATGACATGTGTGATTTCTTTTTTTAACAAGACTCTTTACCTGGACAGGTCAAGGTTTAACTTTCTTTAACCAAATTCCTGTTCCACCTTGATGGCGGTTTGATACCTGGGAAGCCACATAGAAAATAAGTCAAAAAGCATACTGGCATAAAAGACGTAAAAGCATATGGTAATTGAGGAAACAGTATACCTCTTTACTTTTTTCTTCACAGGAGATTTAGAAGGTGATTGGGAGGAATCATTCCCCTACAGAGTTAAGCAGAAACAAATTACTATAAACATCTATAGTAGTATATTTATTGGTTATTAAGATAGAGTTGCTGAGTTCACTCTACATACGAGAAGAGGGATTCTGGTGGTTAACGGGCACCATTCCACCATATTTGGTAAAATTAGTCGAAAGTGTAGCCAGAATTATTTGGTTTTTTTTTAAACCTAGGCACCACATTATAAAAAGGTTACATACTTGTACACAATGTGCCTCTTCTTTCAAGTAATCATCAACACCTGTGTGGAAAATCGAACGCTTTGAGACAAGAAGAAGTGAAGAAGCCGATTGTTACATAGACCCATTTCTAATCTTCTGCCACAATCAAGTGAATTAGCATATGTATTAAAGTTTTCCCTCATTTCGATAGCTGAAGGGTATGAAATGTTACTTACTTGAAGGTACTTTGATATCCTCACTTACAGTTGTCTTGTGACTACAAAAGGGACTAAAAAGAAACAAACCTTTAGCTGTGTGTCTACTCACTCTTTAGAAGGTAATTTAGTGTTAACAACTGGGTTGAAAACGTAAATTAGCCACCGTAAAGAGTAAAAAAGCTGACGTTTCGAGCGTTAGCCCTTCGTCAGAGCGATTGCTATGTATTTTGCATCTGGCCTGTCTTTCGGATGGAAACGCGTACAATATTCGGATAATTTGCGAAGTCGGAGGCAATTTACTGCATGTTGCATGCAATAGTGATCCGAGTGAGCTGTAGTATAGAACAACACGAAACATGGTGTCAGGAGTAAAGTTATACCGTGCTCGTAAGTTAAATTCAAGTTGAATTTTTTTGAAGTCGAAAAGCAAGCGAAGATGTCGGATACTGAACCAGAAATTCCTCCCACACCGAGTGCGAGTGGTACCGCTGCCGTTGTGAGTCAAGCACATGGTCCCCGATTCGTGCCG
This sequence comes from Pocillopora damicornis, assembly GCF_964200805.1. Classification (NCBI taxonomy): domain Eukaryota; kingdom Metazoa; phylum Cnidaria; class Anthozoa; order Scleractinia; family Pocilloporidae; genus Pocillopora; species Pocillopora damicornis. Next base: position 2,044,054 of record NC_142674.1, read on the forward strand.
TCGAATTTTCCAGTGCCTCAAGTAATGGTCTGCAAGGGGGATAAAGCGTCTAATTGGGAGTTCTTCCGACAACAGTACGAAGATTACGAAATTGCCACGGAACTCTGTCAGCAGCAAATGTCAGTTCGCCTGGCTTCCCTTCGTTCGATTATGGGAAAAGAATGTTTACAAATTTTAAGAAATTTGAGCTTGACCGCCGAACAACAAGCAACCGTGAAAGGATGTTTGGATGGTTTGGAAGCGCACTTTAAGCCTCAGCGAAATGTTGTGTATGAAAGATACGTGTTCAACAGCTGTGTACAAAGTGTAGAAGAAAGTGTGGACGTCGTTGTCAATCGACTTCGAAAACTCGCTTCATCTTGTGAATTTGGCGCGTTAACTGACGAATTAATTCGCGATCGGCTTGTCATTGGAGTGAAAGATAGGGATTTGAAAGGCAGACTACTCAGGCAGAAAGGTTTGTCGTTGCAAAAAGCCATAGAAATGTGTAAATCAAACGAAATTACGAAGCCGCAATTGAAGAGCCTGGAAAACGAAGAAAAGAAACCTCATGAAGAAGTCAACATGTGTAAACAAAGTGGCCGCCGCTCGTCAAGAACAACAAAGAAACCGCCCGCATAAGACTTGAAAAAGAAAACACTCGACTTCAAAACTAAACTCGAGAAAGGAAACTCGAAGCGAAAATGCAAGTATTGTGGTAAACAGATGCACAACAAGAGGCAAGATTGTCCTGCTTTCGGCACAACGTGCCACAAGTGCAAGAAAAGCAACCATTTCGCGTCGGTCTGTAATTCAATGCGACGAGATCAAGTTAATACTGTCGGAGATGAAAACGACTCGGATTCTGATCTCTCAGTTCTCACAGTTGATGTAGTCGCCGCAATCGCCGGTAAAGGTAAACAAGTCCTTGCCAAGTTAACATTCTGCATTCAAGACAAATACAAGACGTCTATGGAGTGCCAACTAGACACCGGTGCCTCGTACAACGTGATCAGTCATCGAGATCTGTCTATTCTGTTGCAGAACGGATCACCTCCACTTAACCACAGTTCATTCAAGCTTAGATTGTTTGATGGATCAATCATGCGCACCCTGGGAGAAACACACCTAACTGCAGAACATGAAGGAAAATGCCACACCCTAAAGTTTCAAGTGGTCGACTGCACAAACAAACCTTTGCTATCTGCTGAAGCCTGTGAGCGAATGGGTCTTCTGAAGTTCAACTTCACCCCTCCGGAACGTGTGAACATGGTGGAAAATATGGCAGACCTCCCTCTTACAAAGGAAAAGATCTTAAGCAGTTACAAAGATGTTTTTGATGGCCTAAGACACATCGGTAACTCCTCGTTGGTGACAGACGACAACATAAAACCAATCCAACACACACCCAGACGTGTACCAGTCGCGCTTCACGACGAGGTAAAAGACAAGCTGTCAGACCTGGAGAAGAGAGGCATCATTCAGAAGGTAACTCAACCATACGGGGTTGACACAGACACATGGGATTCCTGAAAGACCATGGAGCAGAGTCGCAGCCGAACTCTTCATTCTTCATGGCAAGAGTTACATTGCTCTAGTGGATTACTTCTCTGACTTCATCGAAGTAGCCGAATTACCTGACACAACATCAAGTTCAGTGATACAGTTCGTAAAGGAACAATACAGTCGCCATGGCATCCCAGACTGCCTTGTCACCGATAATGGATCACAGATTGTCAGCCAGGAATTTATGCAGTTCGCAACAGATTGGGAGTTCAAGCACGTGACCTTCTCACCAAGATACCCGAGATCTAATGGCAAAGCAGAATCTGCTGTTAAAATTGTCAAGAGTTTGTTCAAAAAAGCTTTTAAAGATAATAGAGACCCTTGGCTTGCTCTTCTCGATTATCGCAACACTCCCACTGAAGGTATGAAGTCAAGCCCCACTTAGCGCCTCATGTCACGAAGAACCAGAACACTGTTGCCAACAGCCACTAGCCTACTGCAACCAAAAGTCCTTGAGGGAGTGAACGAGAAGATCAAAGTGAAGAAACAAAAGGCGAAGTACTATCAGGATCGTACAGCAAGAACACTGCCAGAGATAGAAATCGGCCAGGAAGTGAGGGTTGCCCCTCAGGAGCGAAACCAGCCTTGGAAGAGTGGAACATGCGTAAAGAAGCTATCTGATCGTTCCTATTTGGTGGAGACCTCTAGTGAAACATTACGGAGAAACAGGTAAAGCCTAAAACCAGCACCTGCCTCAACTACAACCTTTGAAGCCAGCCCACCCGTTTCAAAGACAGCTGCCATGGCTCCTGAAACTCAAACAGCTCCACAGATGAAATCACCAGAAGTTCCAGCTTCTCCCAAAGTACTCAGGACCAGAACAAGGATTGTGAAACCACCATCAAGATACCAAGACTTTGTAACGACTTGAAGAAAGGACTGCTAGTTTTAAAAAATAATAAAAAAAAAAAGTTCATTGTTGTTACTGTTGCTCCGCTAAAAGCAACTTTAAAGAACATCGCAGAGGCATTTTGTTTGTAATGTTTATTATGATTTGTTTAGGTTGCAGTTCATTCTTGTGTAGTTATTTTTTTAAGAGAAGGGAGATGTTACGATATGTATAATTTGATTGACAGCTTACCTTATTTGGTTATTGGCTTAATTAAAAAAATATGCAGTGATTTCACTGCTAGTAGTTGCGTACCTCCAACATGGCGTGTTAAGTTTCTTGTAGTATAGAACAACACGAAACAAGGGCCCAGATATCCACAGCCTTTAGGTCTACTAAGGACAGAGCTGATCCGTTCTGGCAAAATATTTCTGGTGCACGATAAGCGGGCGTTCCACGGGCAACATTGTTCGTAACCATGCGACACACATTATTTGTTTGATTAATGACGGATCGGCTTTCTCCAAAATCAGTAAGCTTGCAAATTATCGGCCTAGTTTGGAAAGCATTCTCAATTTCGTGGCTGTCTTTTAAAGTGCAATAATGCTGGTTGGAGATTAGTATATTGGCAGGCTTTATATCACGGTGGACGATCCTAAGGTCATGCAAATGCGCAAGCCCTATCGCCGTTTCGAGGGCGATCTTTTCTTGAAGTGGAAACTGGTCGATTGCCTCATTAATGTGAATATATTGTAAAAGTCGGTCCAGACTGCTGACAATTTCTGAACTGCCGAAGGGAGCGAAGTCGAAAAACAAATATTCAAGCATCATTGCACACGGTTCCATGCACACGGCCTGAAACCTAAGGATATGTTCACTTTTAATCCCATGGAGTATTTTTGCCTCTTTGAGGAAAAGACGCTTTTCCTTCTCGTCTTCACCTAACAGTTTTTTGATTACGACCCTCTCAGAATTGTTTCTCGCCACAAAAATCAAACCATAGGATCCTCGACCGATGGCCTCTTCTTTGTCTCGCAACTGCTTCCATGCGAATAATGGTAAACCATGACAATCCAAAGATCCGTCTGAATTACACATCCCTTTCAGAAAGGGCAATTTAAACGCCATAGAGTTGACGATTTGCAATTTGTTGAGGAACAGAAGAAATCCGCTGAACGAATTGGTGAAATAGCCTCTTTTTTGTCCAGAAAGTTTATTCCTTCCGCTGATATGTAAGCCGTAAATTTCACAGTAGGATGGTGGTGTTTTGGACACCTGGTCGCGAAGACATTCTTCAAATTCTTCTTGACGTCTTCCTTCTGCTAACTTTCTTTTGTTTTTTCACGCCATGAGAAATTCCCACGCGCGTGACACCCTGCAAACCTCTCTTCACCTAGTGTTACTCAAGTCCCAAAACTTATTCGTGGATGAAAAAACGCTCGTATTGAAGGGCTCGTAACGAGGGCTTGCTCTCACGCTAGTCTAAGTTTGAAGCTGGGGCTGAACGTCGTTATATTTTGAGAAGCCTGAAAACGTTCCTGTGATGTTCTCACATTTACAAGCATACGAGATATAATTGTTTCAATAAATCAATGCAGACGTGACCAGGAAACGTATCAAAGTTACAATTGTTTATATTGTAATGTGGTATGTCAAGTTGGTTTTCACATGCTGTGCGACTTTTTATGCCGCGACTAAAACTCATGGCAAATTTAGCATAACAAAAGGTAACTAAAGAGGTTTACAACGCGAAAACACAGCTATCTTTCATGCATAATGGCTCATCATTATTCGTACCACTCGGTGAAAGAAAAAAAATTAGTAACACTTAATTTTAGTCATGCGCGTTATCGTCGTGGGGATGAATGAGCCAAGCACTTGAGTGTTTTTGTACAAAATTTGTGCAACATGTCCTGCCATCCGTTCCGTGTTTTAGGATTTGGGGTCATTTTCCGCCATTCTGCCGTTCCGCCGTTCCAGCTTTTAGGGTCGCCCGACCGCTGCTGCGTTGTATTGGGCCAGAGGACACAGCGGCAAAACAAGTGCTTGAAACGCGTGCGAAAATTTACGCGCGAAAAGGAATGGGAATGACAAAATTTCCATAGTAGCACTATAGCGGGGATATGGCGGCATTTTTAAAATTCACATTGTTTGTTTATATTTCGCGGGGATAAGCCCTAGCCTGAACAGATAAGGTTCCCACTTTCAAGAACGTTTCTTTCGAACCTGCTCTACAACATATCTTTTCCAACAAAAAAATTATTCCTGGCATTATTCATGAATTTTAGTATCGAAGTGGAACAGTCGTAACATGGCAATGAACTTCGTAGCCCGTGTTATTGTTATGGCACTTGTTTCAATCGCCTCCTCAGTAGGCAAACCGCCCGTCGAAAAGGTTTGTTGTCTGAAAGAAAAAACACGCCATAGCTCTAGTTGTCGAGGAAGGATAATTGACTTAAATGCTGAAATGGCTCGAGTGGCGGAGGTCGAACGAGGAAATTTTGTACGTGAATTCCACTACATGCAATTACGAAAAAGGAACGATATGTGCTCGTGCCCGCTGCCTTCCCATTCTTCCACACTAAGTAAGACATCCATCCCCACGAGACTGTAAAAAGTTTTTGACGAGGCTGGAAGAAGTATAGAAAGTTATCGACCAGGAACGCGGTGGTGCACAAGTTGTCGGAGAAGCGCCGATAAAACTTTTGCCACACAGACCACCTACCAAAAGCCCGTCAGGGGAAGAACGGTAAATAGTGATATTCAACAGTTGTCTTCTCTTGACGCTTACTCTAGGTTTACATACTTCATACAAATTACATAATGAAAAATAAATAAATGATGACTTATTCTCACCTTGTTCGCACAAGAAGATCAACAACTTAAAACAAAAATCCTAATGCAAAATGGAGATGAGTGCCTTGCAAAATTAAGTTGGAGTGCCAAGCAGACTTGATAGATAGTCAATGTGATTAACAAGCTACAGCACTTAAATGTATACTCCAAAACTTACTACTCTTCCATAATTCTATAGCTGAACAGAGAGTCAGGAAATTGGTGCACAGGCTGGTCTACCCAACTCATCAACATCAACAATGGTAAGTACCACACTTATGCCTGGACATAATCTAAGAAAGTAACTAATCTGCCATATTTTCTAATAATCATAGTTATGATTGCACCCGCAGGGTAAAATGACTTCAGGACAACACAAATCTGGTAACAACATACCTTTATCACTGATAAAAGTTTGTGCAATGTGCACATTCTTTACAAGTAAACACAAGTTCAGTGTTAAAAATATTTCTACATAACTCACAGGGTCTGGTCTTAAATATTACTACTGCATTTTCTAGATAATTTTGCAGAGCTGGTGGAAAAATTTCAGTTAGCTTTGTACAGGCACTATGAGAGTGGGGGTCAATCTCTATACAGATCCAAAGAGATGCAGGCATTTTGTGAAACCCATGCACCACATCTCTTTGACATCCTCATCAGTGCAATAACCTGTGCAGATGGACGTGCTACCAGTGAGAGCCACTCACATTTACAGCAGCAAAGAACAGTGGCACTTCTTCACACGTTAGCTTACTTTAGGTATTTAATTTTGTAAAACCACTCCAGTCAAATTACATTGTACAAGCTTAATATTTTGTCATTCAAAGAATAAAAAATTGTAACATTTTATAAAATTCACAAAATTTCCATTCCAGCCTTTGTTCTTGAGTATGGTAACAGGAATGACACTCAATTTCCCTCAGATCCCAGAAAACATCACATTTCCAAAAACAGGCTGGAATGTTCCTTGCCATGCATGGGTTAACCAGATCTGCACAGACTGCAGGGAGAGTCTTGGGCTTTAGCACTGGAATACGTGGGAATGACATGTTTAGACAGCAGCAGGCAAAAAACCATAAGGAAGTTGTGGACAAAACAGTGGAGACAACCTGCCAGGTACAGTAGAAAAAATAGAATGAACAATAAAACAGTGAAAACAATAAAATCATTATTGTTGTTGGTTTTTTGTTTTTTGTTTTTTTTTCCAGACCAAAAAACTTATTATTCATCTTATTGATGATTTCCATGTTATAAATGTACCTACAACACCAAATGATAAAGCCAGTTCAGCAATTCATATGGCATCAAGTTTATTGGACATTCAGCCTGCCATGGCAGTTGCCCGTCCGGTTGATGGAGCAACAATACACATTACTACTTATATTAAAAAAAATGGTCAGAATGTCATTTGCAGAGGTGGAATCGTTAAGACTTATATTGTTGCTGAAATGACTGTTCTGTTGGAAAAGTACCACCAGACTTACCTTGCTTCATTGCCCACTGTATTCCATTCCATAGCACCAGACAAGGTTCAACAGCAGTTAAAGGAACTGAGGTACAATAACCTGACTGAAACAAATGGAAAATATGTTCTATCATTACCAGTATAGTGTTGTGGGCTGAAAGCTTTCAACATTTTTTATCTATGAGTAGTATAACAATACTGTATAACAAGCATGAAAGAGTAAGGCCCTGATAATTTCCCCAAAGCTCAGTATGAAAATTTGAAATTTGACTTATAAATTTTATTTCTTTGGGGGATGGAGGGGATCAAGGGAGTCAAAATGGTGGCAGTCCAAGCTAAATGTTTACCATATGGGTTAAAGTTTAAACACAAAAGGAGCTGAAAAACATTCTGCTAAAAGTAAAAAAAAACTAGGTACAGAATTTGATCACGTTAATTTACAATTAAAAATTGTATTTTGATAGATGAATGGGAACACAACCTGTACAGCAAGAAAGACTACCTATCAGCCCTGAACCATGAACAACAGTGCTGCCCTCCATTCATCATTTACATGAAAAATTTCTTAGTGCCATCTCCTGGCGATTGGCCAAGTTGGTATTATGTGAAAAAGTTGCTGGTAGATGTTCCCACAGACAGTCCTCTGTTGTCTCTAATTCCAGAGCAAGGACCTTTCCATGTCACTTTGAATGCCCATGAAACTGCTGCTGAACTGCACAGATTTTTTTTGCAGAGTTGCATAAGCATTTGTTCAATTCTGCCATGCCAGAAAGACCTAAACCTGACTGCATTGCTGTCCTTGTTGCTGCTGCTTTCCTCAGCTGGTTAATGATATGTTCTAAAGTCTTGACCTTATTTAAACTTTGCAAAGACCTTGAGTATGTTAGTCTACTGTACTTGATGGAAGAAGTTATACCACTGTTATTTTTTCATTATCCAGTTATTTTTCGAAGCTCCAACCTTGACAACTATCTTCAAACAATGAGGTTTGCTGTTTTGTTTATTTGTTGGAGGAGACGTCATTATGACAAATCCACATTATCATTTTTAAGTGACACTGCACATCAAAAACTCAACAGTAAGGATTACTACAGCACTAAACGCTGCAACTTAGCTTTTTTAACAGAAAAAAAAGGTGGAAATCTGGCATTCTCTTTTAAGAGATTCCATTGAGCGCCATTACCCAGCAGAAAGGATTAGGTTGAATGCAAAGCTATTGAACACAAACAAAACACAGATGGAATTCAAGAAACATTTTGTACCAGAGTATTTTAGAGGGACAGGTGAAAGGGATCAAACTCTCCTTGCTGGACGATCAACAGAATTTACAATAAAAAAGTTGCAACTTATTGCAAAAAATCTTCATAGTTCAAAGCAGGTAGGTTGGATGAATTGGAAAAGCACTTGAGTAGTACTCAATACTTTCATTCTCTTTTTTTTGTGTGCCCTTCAGTTTATGAAAATAGTGCAAGTTGGCTTTCATATTTTTTTCAAAAAGAAAAGCCAACTTTATTTTAAGAGCTCATTGCAAAATACAGAAAAGAAACCAGAAAGATTCATTTTAAAAGTTATAAAACACCCCTATTGTCATAAGGAAATCTGTTACACTGGGTTTATGCCATCCTGATTCAGTATAAGCTTTCACGCAATTTTACAGGTATCAAGAGAAATTGGTAACAATGGAAGACTACTAGGAGAGCCGAAATATAACCTTCCATCATTTGGCAACACAGTAATTGACTCAAGGTCTCTCCCACTGGCATACAGTCACCACAGAATCAAACAGAATCTTGAGCCAAACCCCAATGTCTTATGCGACTTCCCGAGCTGCAACAATGAAAGCAATTCAGAGATAACACAGCTTGCATGTTTCCACACTTGTCACCTTGACTGCCTTGAAAGAAATGAAATGCCATGTCCTATTTGCAAGGATCCTTTTATATCAAGAGTAAACTAATTAAGTGAATCCTTTAATAATGGTCTTATAGAGCATGATATGAGTCGTAACGCTGCAGAGAGCCACAATAGTCATGAACAGCCTGAAAGCCAGCCAGAAATACATACTTCTAGGACTTCCGACTTTTACAAGTCCCATGTCTGGGAGAATATGATAACGACAAATCTTGAACAAATACCACACATTCCACAACCAAGTGTTCCACACAGTACTCAAGAAAGAGGACATAACACAGAAAGGCACCCTTCTGTCACAAATTCACGCAGAAACCACTGTTCACATTGTGGGCAGCCTGGCCACCGAAAATCTCGAGGTTCTTGCATTACCTGCCCTTACCTATTACAATCACGCAATCAATCTCAACAACAAACACCATCAGTAGCTCAACAACGGTTTTTTAACTTAAGTGTACCACCACAATCCACTTCAATACATGTTCCATCTTCAACTACACAATCAGTCACATTCTGGGAACTGCCAGCCTTCCTATCTCAGTCAACAATTGGGGGTCGTCAAGGCAACAATGCTTGTACTGTTATTTCTTTGTTCTTAGCAAAGACATACTTAACAAACAAATACCTCCTTCAATTGAAAAACCATCAACCACTGACTCCAAGCTGGATTCTAGCCTTCATGTCATGAATAATGGGGGGAAATCAGGCATATGACAGTTTCATGCCATCACCATCATATCTCGGTGTTGTTGAAGCCATACCTCTTGTCAGAAGCAGCCTGGGTAGTTTAAGCTATGAAGAGGAGTTAACTGTTTGTTTTGTCAAGGAGCCTAATTCAAGTGAGGAATCTGCTTTGAGTTTTCACCTAAGTAGAAGACTTACCAACACAAATGCTGCTTTTACAATAATTCATGGTTTAACGATATCATTTGTAAGCGATGCAAATGACAACATCATCTTAATGGATAGCCATCTCCACCCACCAAAAGGCGCCTTACTAGCACAGTCTCAACGCAGTGACATTGAAGAACTCTTAAACTGGCTGAAGTTAAAGCTATCTGCAACGGTGAATTTGTGTACAGTTACTTTCATCAACTTCAGATAAAACTGTGTCGTAAAAAATGCATGTAAACGTCAAACAACGGCAGTTGATAGTTAAGTGATATCGACATATTTCCAGACGCAAAGAAGGTTAAGATATGTGTCAATCTATTACGTTTACGTTGTGTTGGAGAAGCAATCGGGCGGTACTGCTTAGTACACTGTTGTATTAAGCTTATGTCGATCAAAAGAACGTTCACATGAGCAAATTAGCCGACAGATTCGAGACTAATTTCGATTGTAAAACAGCTTTTATCGCCACAAGAGGTTATATCGAAAAGCTTTTCAAGTTTAAAGCTTGTACTGAACAAATACCGATGATGAAATACGTTTTGTAAATAAAATTGGTGAATGGAACGGGAACGCGCAACGAGCAGTCTGAATAAATTGAAATCAGCTTTAATTGAATAATGTCTAAAACAATTCTACTTACCCTTCAGACTTTTCCATAAGAACAAACTCCATTCAAAATTTTTCCGGTCGGATCACATCAACATCAGTCCCAAAAAGTGTAAAACGATGTTCTGTTCGTTCTTCGGCAAACTTCACCCACGCCGGAATCACTAATCGCTCCTCGAAAGCGCGTAATTCGCCGAGCATGCGCATCACGCATACGCATTGAAAGACACCTTGCACGTCGCAATAAATGTGTTGGGTTAGTGGTTTCTTGATATTTAACAACCATGACCCAGAACTTTGCCCAAGAGAACGCGGAGTCAATAACCCTGACCCAATCTACTGGTTCTATCGTTGTATTAATCGTGCTCTTTTTTCTTAAAACTCTGCTAAAAGTACTATTCACATTGAGTGATCGAAAACACGAGGAGTATTGCAAACGAAGAGATTGGCAGTACCAGAAGAGTGAAAAAGGGCGAGATCGACAAAACCAAGAGAGTGAAAAAGTGCAGGATCGGCAATACGATGAAAGGCGCAAAGAGAAGGAACGGCGATGGAAAGAGGGTATTAAAGAGAAAGATTGGGAACGCGAAGACAAACGCGATGAAGAAAACCGAGAAGCGGAATGGCGCACATGCGTAAACAAAATTTTCGCCAATTTCTCAGTAAATAAAGACATCCAACAGAAATTGAGAAAGGTAAAGAACACCTTTAAATGTAAACTAATCCACTCTAAAGTAACTTGCCTCGATGTTTTACGATACATGCTCACCGATGATAACTACTACCATTTTGAGAGCGAGTCACCTCCGTTGAAGGCCCTTCGTGCAGACGTCTTCAAGATTTCCGAGCTACTTGAAATGTGGTGTGCCTTACTTCCCACTGGAGAAGCGCCAGAAACTATAAAAATTCTATTAAGAAGGAAGGTGAAAGAGTTGTGGGAGGTAGTAGAGCCTTTCCTTACAGGTGAACCACGAAGTATTGCTTTGGAATCTCTCCAACGTTTTGACAGAAAAATATCATCAAATGCAGAGACTATGCATGCCACAGGCATAGAGAGCAAGGTTGATGTTAAAGCCATTGTTCCGTATGTTAACAGCTTACAGTTTGGTGGTTCTGATGCTAAGAAGTTACAAACAGATTTCCCTGGGGTGGACAAAGCCTTGGAAGATTGCAATTACAGTGAGGGTCAAAATTTTTGCCTTCATTTGAAAGCAACAACCAGCGAGGAGAATTTCCAGTTTCTCACAAGTCTAAACGGTGTTCTACAACGTGGGACACAATTTGCCAGAATCATCAGGGAACATCTGGCAAAACAGCCACTTACATTGCTTGATCAGATCAGCCACAGTGATAATGATGAAGTGATTTTAATGAAAATTGTACATGTAGTGCGTCTTTACATCCATTTTCTTTTAAACAAACACCCACGCGCTTCATTCAGTGAAGAAAACATGGAGAGCCTGTTTAAGCTTCATGAGGAAATAAAGAGTGTCCTACCGATAGAGGAACAAATTAAAGACATGTGTTGCAGTCTCAGTAGAAAATTCCAGTCCACTGCAATGTGCCTACCAGAACATCTAAGAGATGAGTCTGTTCTCACAATGTTGAGGAAATTAGACCAAAGACTGTTTAATGAATAACCTCTGACAAAAAATGGTGATACTGAAACAGTTGAAGCCCTTCCATAAAGTTTGTGCTTTATTCTTGTTGTTTTTGTATGATAGTGACATGTCAATACTGAGATAAGTTCAGGCCTTGCTTGATTAAAGCCCAAGCAGTTCAGTTATGAATATATCCAAGTTTGAGTTAGCAACAGTTTCATGTAATTAGTGTAATTAAGTATGAGAAAGACTCCAGCACGCTTTCAAAGGTTTATTCAGTTTTTGTGAATGTAAACCTCATTTTCCCTGGCCGGAGAAGGCTCCCCTTTTGTGTTTGTTCATGACATATTTTGTACTCAGTGTACGTGTTCTCACCACAAGGTCTTGTGTGCATGTATCGTGTGTAGTATGATATTAGGTTATTCAAACCTACAGTTAAATAGGTAAATGCCGTCTTTATTCTACAACACAAGTTCACACAAGCTGAAACGAATGGATTTTTGCCAGAGAGAGTGTTTCCATCCATAAAGTGTTCCATTTATATTTATATAATAAGCTCGGTTATGCATGCATTCTGATTGGTTCTCACATATGATCTATTGGAGGACATGCCATGTGCCTGTTCAGTAATAGATCACAAAATAACATCATAATGTGGTAAGAACATCAGGGACACACTCGGCTGCACCTCGTATGCCACTTTTTTGTTCTTACCACATTTTGATGTCATCTGTGATCTATTACTGAACAAACGCACGGCAACTTGGAATCTGTTTGTTAAATTGTTTATGGCGGTTATGCCTCAATTAATCGTGCTTAATTAACCTATTTTTCTCATGAGGGACACCCTAGAAGGTTTACTGTATCCTTAAAAATGGTACAGCAAATGTCACCAGAAGTTCCTGACCCCCACTGAGACATGTACAGAAACTTCAAGAAAATAGAATATACTCAATCTAACTGGCAAGGCTGATGTAATGTTTGGCAAACGAGTGCTCAGTGACCGTCAGTATTTCCTCAGTATTTCTTTAAAAAAAAACAAAGCAATTGAATTAACTAACCAAATATTAAGAATATTGTGGTAAATTTTTTGGCTGAACTAATTGTAACATTCAATTAAATAAAAGACAACTACAAAGAACCAATGAGAAGTCAGAGTATTTGTAATAGTAATAGGACCAAGTGGAGTTCAATTCGGTCTGTAATTAAAGAAGTGATGAACAAAATCAGATGACCGTGAAGCTGGAGTCTAATTTGTCAATTATGAGTATGATTGCAGAAAGAATTGGACAAAGCGAAGTCCTGTTACCAATTGATCATAACTTCTTGTTGCCTTACAGTTTTAAAAAGTAGTCTTTTTGTCGCTATGGTTTGCATTACATTTATTTTTGTTAATAGTTTTAACTTTTTCTTACCTATGGTCCTACCCAAACTGAACATTGAAATAAGGAATTGGTCACAAGATATGTGAGTTTAAAAGGGTGGGAATCTGGAAAAACAAAGATCATCCTTTAATTAGGACTGAAATTAATGATAACGTAATGTTCAAGGCACAAAGGTGAAGAGAACATTTTTTTTTTTATTTTGATGCATAAAAGTTAAATTACCAGTAATTGGCATCCACATAATCACAAAGCAAGAATGTATTAATTAATATTAATGTATTAATTGGTTAAATAGATAACGCTCATTAAGGAACTCTGTTAGCACATGGAGATAGGAATGAGGAAGAAACTATTATCTCGTGCTGATTCTTCTGTAGTTGATGCTTAAAAAGTTGTAAATAAAGTGGCACTAGAAACAGGTTTCTCTTGTGTTCTTACTGTTTGTGAAAGTGGAGAGGAGGGGGGGAGGGCTTATTATTTGAGAGGGGTGCTTGTTTGACATTATGAGTAATTATTTAGGGGGGTTGGTGCTTTTGATAGCATGGGAGCTTATCTGCTGAGCTTTCAGTAGAACAAGTCACAACTCACAGTCGTTGATTTTTCGAGAAAAATTGACAATCAAATCCAGCACTTGGGTACGGCATTTAAACACAATTTAGCGCCTGGGGAGGGGTGTTTAAACAAGCCAGTCTTAAAAAGTTCACGTGCCCACGGGTTGCCAGGGGGGATGTTGAATCTTTGAATTGACCTACTCATACAATTTTGACAGTTGATGTGTGGCACAGTCATGAACATGCATACAGACCTCAGGCCATCAACTGACAACAAGATTTTCTCAGCTTAGTGAGTTACCATCTGAGAAAGTGTCCAGAAAAAGCCACTTGTGACTTCAAGAAGATCAGCCCATAAAAAAGTGAATGCGCGTTTCAGACTATCATCTCATCCATGATCAGTTCCCTTAGTATCAACTGCTTTTATCTCTTGATCCTGATGGAACACAGTGATTGTTACCTCAAGGTTATTCAGCACGCTTTGCAGGATTGCCACCTTTTTGTAATACTTTTTGAGTCTTGCCCTGATCATCTCCAGTTTTGGCATATTTTTTTCTCTGTTACAGTGGGAATTTCTGAATTGCCTTTTTGGGCTTGAAGTGGTAACTAGAAGGAAAACCTTGGTTGAACCTATTCAGTATCACATGGCCCCAAATCCCTCACCACTAGTCCATCAACCTCAAACCAAAACAAATACATGGGCTTTGTCTCACGAGTTTAAACTGGTGCCATTTTCTTCATGTTCATGTGTTATTCGAAATGAATGGCATCAGCCTCATTCAGTCTTGTTTATTTCAGTAGAACACTTCTGCCATGCAAAATAAATTTTGAGTGGAAGTACATTATGACGCTTTCAGATTAAAATAATCCAACTTTCTTTGATTCTTAAAACATGAGATGAGTGGTACAATAAATGGATAATAACTTAGGGGGCTGGAACTCCTTGTTTCTTTGGAATGTTGAATACAGTATTTTTGTTACATTTAAAAACGAATTTCAAGTCAAAAGTGTATTCAACCCAGTATTACTTGTATTTCACTTTCTAGAAATGTCTTGATCCTTCAATTGTTATTTCTTAATTGCAATTGATGATAGGAATTGACTTTTATGTTCTCTGCTGTTTAAGGAGATGTGAAGTGACCTCTATACATGTAGTTGGTACTATTGACAGAATGGATAGGTGTGACATTTACTGTGGCAAGCTGGTGTTCCAGAGATTGTCATTAGTACCAGAAGCTTACTACTGGTTTAAATCATCAGTCTTTGTTCTCTCTATGTTCATATAGCTTATGCAATATGAAAATTTTGTCTATTCTTTGTGACATTATGCTATTATGCTATATGCAAATTGTGTCTATACTTTATTTGTAACTGTAAAATTACCAATTAAGTTTAATTTCACTGGATAAGAATATGAGGAATGATTAGGTGAAATATTGTTATGTTCCCTAAGAGTGTCTGAGCTTCCAGGATGAGAGCTATAAAATATTTTAATTGACTGATGTAGGATTTGTCTGCCATAAAATTGGCACAGCCAAACCCTTAGCTAAAAAACTATAAATTACCTCAAATAGGCAGCCAAGTAGATGCCCATTACTAAATAATATGCAACATCAAAGTTCCCTTTTGACTTAAGTCTCTAAAATCTGATTAATGTAAATCATCCATTTTCATGAAGAGGTCAACAAAACTCTCCACATTATTTTAATCTGACTTCATTCAGTCTTGTTCCCAGGAAAAAATGGCTTTATCCTCAGTGATAATCCTACTAGTTCCTTGTTTTTTGGTTGGTAAAATGAGTCTTTTCAGACCATTGAAAGGATAAATGAATTTGGTATTTGTTAGGAAATAATTGATTCATTAACTATTCTTAATACAAATGGAAGCAGAAACTACTGCCTGTTTTACTTCACAATTTTGCCACCTTTCAGAAAGTATATTTAGAAGCTAAGTATGTAAAATTCTGATTTGATGGAAAGCAAGGAGAATGTAAATTAATTGTTCCCATCACTGATCACACTTTTGGGCTCATTAGGCAAATGCAACCGGCTGGTTTTCCTTGCCTTTATACACACCCCTGCACTCAAGGTGAAATTCTCATCTGTCAAGGCTTTGGGGTAGTTTGACCAAAATAAAGTACTAAAATCTTCATGAAATTTTTTGCATCATTGATCATATCTAACAATATATCGGAGACTAATGATTGAGAATAACTTCTTTACTCTGAGGAAATCCACAATTGTTCCTCCATTTCCAACGAGCTCTCAGCTCTCAGACCTGGTAATTTTACAGTTACAAATAAAGTATTGAATAGAATAGAATAGAAACTTTATTAAAGTGTCAAAAATCGTCTAGCCAGGGAACAAATCCCTTACTAATTTGGGGACGCCAATTAGCATATAGCATAATAGCATAATGTCACAAAGAATAGACAAAATTTTCATATAGCATAAGCTAGTCGAGGCAAGTTGTATAGAGAGAGAACAAAAGACCGATAATTTAAACCAACAGTCAGCGCTTGCCACAGTAAATGTCACACCTTTCCATTCTGTCAATAATACCAACAACAAGTATGGATGTCACTTAACATCTCCTTTAACTGCAGAGAACATAAAAGTTAATTCCTATCATCAATCGCAATTAAGTAATAACGACCGTATCTATATCTGCCGTGGTAAACTTACTTTTCTTTACTTGATATGATGGACATTGACCTATTTTCTTTTGGCTATCGGCCCCGCCGGTTGTGGTTCATGTCAAAAAACTTTCGAAATAAAACAGAAGTCTGCAAACTTAAATTCGTCGCTAGCAGAACTATTGAAGCTCTACAAAACGCTCACAGGAAAGTGAGTGCCTCAAATGATCAACCATAACTTGAGATAGCAATGAAACGATCAAAGTATACTATGAAATACGTCTGCGCTCTTCGGCAGGCCTCTTGCATTTTTCACAAATAACATCTAAATCGATCGCCCAGACAATCTTAAAACAAAGACTCGAAGTTGTTTGTATACTCTTTTGCTTTTTGAAAATCACTTCCTTCCACGCACCACACGACAATTTTAAGACTTTGACGCTTCCAACCAAGTTACAGAGGGAAAAATGACAAGAAAGGTGATGTCAAATACTCGATCCACTGTTGTTTTCCGACGCACTTTCTTCTTCAGCTGTAATTTAGCGAGGAACCGACGCAGGCGTATACCAGCGGTTCTCGCATCAAATTAACAAATAGATTCCAAGCTGCCGCGCGTCCGTTCAGTAATACATCACAGATGACGTCAAAATGTGGTAAGAACAAAAAAGTGGCACACGAAGCGCAGCCGATTGTGACATTGATGTTCTTACCACATTTTGACGTCCTCTGTGATCTATTACTGAACAGACGCACGGCAACTTGGAATCTATTTGTTTTATATAATAAAGAATTTAAAAAAAAAAGTTTTTTAATGATGACGTCATCTAACGTCTGTCCTCCAATAGATCACAAGTGAGAACCAATCAGAATGCGTGTATAACTGAGCTTATTATATTACAAAAATTGGATCAATATCAGTATCTGGGCAATTGCCCACCTACCCCTCCCCTAACCCAACAACAATCTATTGATAACAACTTGGGGTAAATGTTGAGTTATGGGAGCGGTAGGTGGGCAGTTGACCAAATACTGACAGAACGTAATGTAATCCCTCTCTGCTCTAAGCTTCCTAAATCGAGCCCGAGTTTCGTGAAGAAAGGTTGACTATGTTTCAGGCGTTTGCTAAAAATTATGCGGAGTCAATAACCCTGGTCTATTATTGTTTTACTGGCCTTATTGCATTCGCAGTCTTTGCAATTGGAAACGTTTACTTGTGGAAAAGGGATCAAAAGAACCAGGAAAAGCGCAGTGAGGAGGAGAGGGAATACCAAGAGAGACGCCAAGAGTACGATCGGGAATATCATGAGAGACGCAGACAGGAAGATCTGGAACGCCAAGACAGACGCAGACAGGAGGATCGGGAACACCAAGACAGACGCAGACAGGAGGATCGGGAACACCAAGACAGACGTGATCAAGAAGACCGAAGAGACTATCGGAGGCGGGAATGGCGCCAGTTCTCGGATAGAATTAACGCCGATTACGGCAAGCTGAGAAATGAAGACATCCTACAGAAAATTTCAAAGGTAAAGTATACTTTTGAACGTATGCGAATCCAGCCAACAGTAACTGGCCTTGATGTTTTACGATACATGCTCACCGATGATAACTACCAGAATTTAGTGAGCGAGTCACCTCAGCTGAAGGCCCTTCGTGAAGACCTCCACATGATTTTCTTGTCGCTAAATCTCTGCTCTTCTTTGCTTGACTTGGGAGAAGTGCCAGGATATATAGAGGAAGAAGTAAGACCTATGGTGCATGAGTTGGGGAATGTAGCAGAGCCTTTCCTTACAGGTGAACAACAAAGGGTCGCTCTGAAATGTCTGGAACATTTTGGCAGTAACAGATCATCAAATGAGCATGGTCAAAGAAGGGTGAAAGAACTTGGTGTGCCAATTAACAACATTGTTCCGTACGTAAACATCTTACATTTTACACCTGAGATGAGCATATCCAATGAAGATTGCGATTATAGCAAGTGCAGAATATTTTTGTGTGATTTGAAAGACCCAAAGATCAGGAAAAAATTCTCCGAGAATTACAAGTTTCTCCTAGATCTACATGAGGATCTAGAAAGCAAGGCGCATTCTGCCGAAATCTTCAGAGGAAAAAAGGTAGACCTGCCTGTTACATCGATCGAGGAGATCAGCGACAGTGATAGAGATGAAGTGATTTCAATGAAAGTACTACATGAAGTGCGTCTATATATCTATCTTATTCTGAGCGATAACCCGCCCATGGTAGATAATGAACTAGTTGAGAGGAACTTGGAGACCTTGCGTCAGCTTTATGTGAAAGGAAAGAAGGTGCCCTTAAACATGACAGAGATCGTGATTAAACACTTGAGTAAGAATTTCATACTCACGCTCGAAACGATTAGGAATAATATACCTGAAGAAGTAGACAAGCAGGCCCTTGGCACAGAGTTAGAGCAGTCATACCAAAAAATTAGAGACCTGATCATTGTTTCAGGGAGTCGGTAGTATAGTAGTTGGTGGTACTTTAAGAAGTGGTCTCATACCAATTCCATATGATGGAATTATTTCATGGAATTATTTGACGAAATCATTTGATGAAATCATCTGATGGAATTATTTGATGAAATTATTTGATGGGGCAGTTTTTTTAATCCTATCTATTTTTCTACACAAGAGGAGACTAGCGATATGATTTTTCAATTACTTTTTTGTTTGTTTTATGAAAACATGGAGAATTTTCTGGATAATCACTATTGTCAAATTTGTCTTTATCATTCCAAAGGTCTCTATACACATCTTCAGTTCCGATTTCTTATGTTAGACTGACTGTGTCTGTAAAAAGTAATATTGCTTTGTTGCTATACTCCTTTTTAATATGATTAGTATGGAAATCATACAGTAGTGTTTTACTAAGGTTAAGAATACACATCCCTATATACGCCTGTATTTTCAGAGTGCTTGTGATTGATTCTTTACTCTAATGAACAGCTACAAGATGCTCATTAAAAATTTATCATGATAAATAAGTTGGTTTCAAGCTATATTAAATAAATTTTTTCATTAGTTTCAAGTTTAATGGTAACTCTTTTGCAAGTATACTCTATAGTTCTGCCAAATATGCTGTTAGTCATAAGCTTGAAGAAGTCTTTTTCAAATAAATTTTCAGCATTAGTTCTCTTGTTTGTGTTAAAATTTATGTACTGTTTCAGCCACACTCACTGACTGAATTGTAATACTCAATGAATCTTTTTTAATTTTAATCCCTAATCAAGCCTAGGTTTCTGTAATGGAGTACGCACTTTTTTTTGTCATTTAATGTTAATACCAGCTTTTCAACTTCACCTATTGTTATGTTGTAATAATGTAATTTCTTCACATTAATTTAAAAGTGTATCTTTTGTTACATTTATTTTCTCAGCACCAAGTGGGTAGTCAATATTATATATTATGCAATTTCTGTGGGTACTCAAGACTGACTTCTAATATTAAACCTTTTTTACTGTCTTATGTGTATTTGCCTATCTTTTCCATTTCTTTTTCTATCATCCATTTAAAACCATCAGTAGGTAGATATTGGCTATATATGAAATACCACCTCTCATTCCTTTTTCAAGAAACTGAAACATATCTATGCCTGTCATCAATTCTAATTTTATCTGCCATTTTTAACATAGCATCCCAAGATAGCCCAGGACTCATAAAATACATGCATGGTTCAAGTTTACAGTATTTCAGACAAGTCTTTCTTAAATTTTCAAATACATCAGAAAGTAGAAGAATGTCTGACTTCAAATATAAATTATGATAATCTCCCATCAAACATTTATTGCATGTTTGTATTGGTTGTCATCATTTAGGATATGGTAAAATTGATCTTTTGTTGGTGATTGTTTATCATTGAATTTATCAAAAGTGATCATATGGTCATAGGGATAAACTCCTTTTTTTTTCATGAGCTTGAATTGCTCATTTTGAAAGACTTGATGTATATCTGAATACTTTATCAGGGTGATCACTTGCTAGTTTATCAAGACTGGAGCTCATGAATTGAAAACTATCAAGGAACACAACATGCTTCCCTAACATGAAAACAATGTATTTTTCCATGTTGGTTGGTATCACATTTATGTCCATCTGTTTTTCTTCAACTTTTTGTTTTTGTAGGTTTGCTTTTTAGCTATTTTACCTATCTCTTGCATCATGAAGTGATTGTTATATCCTTGTAAATTATGGAAGATAATAAGTATCTTAATTTCTTCAGCCTTTAACCTGAAGTGGTTGATATTACAATCTTGATGAGCCAACCCTCTGTATTTTCCAGTTATGTGACAATGGTCTCTCACCCTAATATCTTAATCAACCTTACCAACCAAATCTTCAACAAGTAAGTGCACCACAAAAAAAAGTTTGTAAAAAAAGTTTTTGGGTTTACATGATTCAGGCAGGTTTCAGCTGAATTTGAATGAAATTTGAAGAGATTTAAAGAAGGGATAGAAGAAAGAAAATGAGTTGTGGAACACCAACAGACAGTTGATATCCATGCAACAGCAACCCAAGTTGCTGGTGGACTAACTTGGAGTACATCTATTAATTACTAACTACAAATTCTAATTTTTAAATTCACTAAATCTTCAAACTTTCTTATTTCCCTAAATTTTTCAATCTTTCAAGAGAAAATCTATTTCCTCCAAACAAACCCAAAAATTGACCAAAATTTACAAAACACTTGATAACTTACATTTATGTTTTGATGATAGGGTTTTTTATTACTTGAAACATGAATGAGATACTTAAATTAAACCCAAGTTAAGTGGCAAAAAATGGCATTCAGGTATAATGCCCCCTTAAGTATATTTAGCCAAGCTCCCTCATCTTGCATTTTATTCTTTCAGTTCAAGGTGTTACGGTATTTTTCAAACCGCCAGAAAGATACGACTCGTACAACTCAACTACTTTATTGACCAACGTAATAACTACGAAGCGATATCGACAACCAATACAATAACTATCTTCTTACTTATCTACGGAGCGATATAAATGCTAATACAATCAGTATCCCTATAACTTAGAGCCCTTTACAAATAATATCACTTAAATCTCAGTGCACTACCGCACAACTCACAGTTCTCTTGAAAATCTTTAACAAACTGTCGACGTCCGTAATTCTTTCTCTCACGTAGCCTTCCACACGGCTTTCAATTCCAATAAACAACTCTGTCCGGCTCTCGCTCCTCTGGGCTCTTCGCAACAGCAGTTATAGTTCACTAAAAGGCCTCTTTTCTTTAAGCTAGCGTGACTCCTTATATATCTTTCGGAAAAGTTCTAGAATGTTCTAGAGATCTGTAATATTGTTATTTTTAGAAACATTACACTATGATTACATCATAACAAAAATATGCTGAGTCACGGTTCTAGAAGGTTCTCCTTAAAGTTCTCGCTTAGTCATCATGACTGAATGTTCTAGAAACTTCTTCGTTCTATTTTTAATAATTATGTAACACAACGCACTCTAAAAAATACGGGCGCTCTCCATAACAAAGGATACATTCACCCGCTTAGCCCTGTAAAGACTGCCAGCAACACAACCACAAACTACTTTGATTGTCACATGCAAACAGATGAAAAATTGCATTGTTCACCTTTTGAGCTACAGTCCTCAAAAGAGAACTAAACTCCAACAAGTATATGAAAGGAAATCTTCTGTTAGAATAACTGATACAAAACCAATTGCCACCAAAAGATTTAGCACTGAAAGAGAGGGATATAGCATTCCAAAGATTGCAAAAATAACACCCACCACAGTAGATTTTCCTTTAATTGAAGCTTGTGACAACCATCTGCACACTGTAAAGGATGCTTAAAAAGCAAATGCGTACATAAGAATAGATTTGAATGTAAAAGTAATAACTTAAGATGAACACTAACAACCAATTGTGGAAAATAGCAAAATAAGTTACAAAGTAGACTGTTTTGTAGCATCTAAAACACAAGTAATGAAACTTGGGATCTGGGAAAAAAAAATAATGAGCAAGTCTGAACTGGAAAGAGCTATCTGTTCAAGAATCTCACAGTTCACACATTTGACAATGTTATGTCAGTACAAACAAAGCAACAACAATAACAGAAATTGATGACATTCAAAACAAACATTGGAAATGTAGAATTAGATCATAACATTGTTAAAGGACTGTATTGGAATTGAAGTAAAAAAGAAGAAATGTTGCATCGTATGCAACAAAATTCTACTTATAGAGCAAGACAAAGGATACATGACCTGTACTAATAAACAATGCAATATGACTACATTAACATCCATGTTAAAACCTGAATTGGTCTGCCAAGTCATTTTTAGGACAGAAAATAACACAATTTTTAACTGCACATGTTTTAATGATGGTATCAACAGCTTTCTGAGAAAAATTGACAAGGAACTGTCAGTTTCCAATATGCCAACAAATGAACTAAAAAGACTTGTATCGAAATCTGGATAACAAACCATGACAGTTAATAAAACTGCAAAGATATCATCACAGATCCTTTAGTGCCATCACATGGCACATTTCAAATTTGTTCTGTTAAAATACTGAGTCAATCAGTTGCATCCACATGTACAACAATGGATACATGTGTATAGCATTGTTTTTGCAACTAAGAAATTAATTTGCTGAGACTTGCTGTTGATGTTTGAGAAATGTGTTACTGTTTGAAATGCAATGTTACAAATGCAATATTAGAGTTGCTATGTTTGAAATGCATTGTTCGAGTTGCTAAGTTTGAAATGTGCCAGATTTTAAAGTTATTAAGTTTAAAATACAATGTTGAAGTTGCTATGTTTGAAATGCAGTGTAAAGTTACATGTTTGAAATGCAATGTTAAAGTTGCTTAGTTTGAAATGCAATGTTTAAGTTGCTATCTTTGAAATGCAATGTAAAGTTGCTATGTTTCAAATTGGTTAGAAATTAACTATTAAAGTTACTGTTTGAATTAAGTATTAAAGTTACAAATCAACTTTCCTGAACAGTCGCGGAGTTGCTAGTGAGCTAACAATATATTTATAACACTAATTGAATGATATCTGCTCCCCCTATACAAGAAACTAGTCTCTGATTAAAATTAGCCAACACAAGTCAATGAACTATAATTAATTCTGTAGATACATGTGGTCATAGACTGCCTTTTTTTTCCAGGATAAGGGGTTGTTGCTTTGGTTACTGCAATCAATACTGTGATAAGTGGATTTAACTGAGGGGACTTACAGGTGTCTGATTACCGCCAACTGTCCAATTACACAATCCGATTACATTACTGTGCAGAATGATAAGTGAAGAATAAGGTAGCTAATGTACCAATCACATTTCAGGAAATGGTATAGGTTATGATTAACATGTAAACAGCATCAGAAAAAGAAAACTACAAATGATCTGGCTAGGATAAGCTAAAGTCTTGCATCTGATTTGTCAAGATGGTGGCCAGAGCAAAAGACATTCAAATGAATGTCATCCAGAGTAATTTTATTTGATCCCTTTGTGAAGGTACAGGGTTTAAAAAAAATAACAAAGAAGACAGAAACATGCTAACAGGTTCCAGAATCTACCTGAGATGTAAATGGTGAGAGGCACTGTTTAGGTGTCTGATCTCAAAATATTTTGACCAGGGCTATAGTCAAACTCAGTTAGACTGTAATGCAGCACACTAACTTTTAAAAGAAGCGGTAAATAAAAATAACTACGCAGCTGGACGACAACTATTTGATAAACCATGCACACCTTGACTTAAAAGACATATATCGCTAACACAAGTTAGGAGTTGAACGCATCTGGGTTCAGTGCTGTCGTCAAACAAATTTATCAGTATGAAGAAGTTAAATGTATTGAAATGCACTTGTTAAGTTCTGAGGTGAGTACTATTGAAATTACAAAAGTTGGACATAATCTCGCCTTGTTTCAGGCCTGCAGTAGAAAAAAAAAAGGAATCGAAACAAGAACGAGAGCCCACTATCTGTACCGAGGTTCTTCCTAGTCTTCCCATTTGCACTATTGTGGAATATTCCTTGCCCGCTTCTTAATACATTTTTCTTTTAACAAAACGGCCATTGTAATCCATTTTTGACAAAGCGGCCACAATCGTTTTTAATATAATCTCAAGCCTTTATGTTGTCCTCATCTTAGAGCTGATTAATTCAATAAATTACCAGGAAAGTAAACAACGAGCCAGTCACGAAAATAACGCTTCGCTTTTCCCAATGAATATTTGCTAGTTCCTCATGTACACTTAAAACAATATATGGCACACTGCACATGAAATAAACTATAAAATTCTTTAATTTGGTCCAAAATCTTACATTAAGTTATTTCTTGCTTACCAAATTAAATCTCAATCTTAAAATGTAATTGCTGCTCTTTTGTAACATTTATTCATACTATACCCTGCCACGTCTGGTTTGAATATCCTGACAGCATTATTCCCATGACAAGTGCTGT